>NC_089586.1:926784-1152401 GCF_019320115.1 Miscanthus floridulus
TGATGCAAAGAGTAAGGGTTTGCTAGGGGAAAGCAGTAGTTCCAAAAAACCTCCTCGACCTGGCATTGTGATTACTCATCGAAGGCAGCAGGAGGGTTGGCGTCAACGTAATGACCGATATCGGCAACAGCAAGAAATGAGACGTCAGGAAGAGTGGAATCGACATAAAGATCATTGGAGATGTCCGTTCTTCATCCATTGCTGGGAAGAAGGTATTAAATTGCCAACTGTTGAAAATTGCCCTGAGTGTAATGGTTATTACAGAGTCAATCATTCAGAAAGGAGGTTTCAACGTAGTAATCAGGGTTTGTCTATCAACGAGCCGATCAGAGGCAGGGCATCAGTGCATGATCGGCTGGGGGGCAGACTTAGTGTACATGAGAGGCTTGGTAAACGCGCTGGATATTTTCCAAGGAATCAAGAGGAGCTTGAGGAAATGGCAAACGCAAGAGTTCCCGATGAGGAGATATTCTACAGGGACCCTAATATACGTCGCGTGGAACTAACTAGGACTTGTTATCAGCCGGTTTGGAAAACCAAGTTTCCTCGATGGTGCCCAGAGGGTCTGACAAAGACACAGAGAAGGAGGATGCAACGTGAGCGTCAGGAGGATTTATACCAGGAGGAAAATTCCTCCAATGAAAGGTCTGGTCATCAGCAGTGGCAGGTAAAACACAAAAATAAGGGTCCATCGGCAGATGTTAATATGGTATTCATGTTGCCGATGGAGTTTCTGGCACTATCTGACAATGAGGAAGAAGTTGTTTTCTCTGATCAAGTAGCTCAGCTAACGTTAGATCCAATGATGGCTGTTTTTGAAAAACCTACCGATGACGAGAGACAGCATCTTAAGGCTTTATTTGTGAAGGGCAGAGTTGATGGGCAGCCTGTGTCTAAGGTACTTATTGATGGAGGGGCTGCGATTAATATTATGCCTTACGTAATGTATCGGAAATTTGGTAAGGGAGATCAAGACTTGACCAAAACCGATATGATGTTGAAAGATTTCGAAGGCAATGTGTCACCGGCTAAAGGGGCAGTATGCGTTGAATTGACCATCGGCAGCAAAACCTTGCCGACGACGTTCTTTGTTATCAACGGCAGGGGTGCATATAATCTGCTTCTAGGGAGGGATTGGATTCATGCTAATTGCTGTGTTCCTTCTACAATGCATCAATGCCTCGTACAATGGATTGGAGATAAGATTGAAGTTGTCCCTGGTGATTCTTCTTATATCATCGCATCGGCGGAATCAGATACTTATGAGCGAACTAAATGCATATCAGGAGAAGCTTGGGAAAAAGAGTTCCTTAGAGTTGCTGATTATGAAATTCCACCGATCCAAGCAGTCGGTTCTGAAGAGGAGTTTTAATGGATAGGTTTGCCGATGATGGAAAATTAGGTCAAGGGTTCACATCGGCAGATGATTTAATAGAAGTAGATATCGGTGATGGTGATAGGTCGAGGCCTACTTTTATTAGTGCTAAGTTAGATTCTAAGTGTAAGCAGCGAATAACAGATTTGTTAAAAGAATATAAAGATTGTTTTGCTTGGGATTATACTGAGATGCCTGGGTTAGACCGATCGATAGTTGAACATCGGTTACCTATCAAATCTGGATTTCGGCCACATCAGCAGCCAGCGCGCCGATGCAACCCTAATGTACTTCCTGACATTAAGGCCGAAATAACTAAATTAATTGAAGCAAAGTTTATTCGGCAATGTCGATACGCAGAGTGGATCTCTAATGTGGTTCCTGTTTATAAGAAGAATGGAAAACTTCGTGTTTGTATTGATTTCAGGAATCTCAACAAAGCCACACCGATGGATGGCTATCCAATGCCGATTGCTGATTTGTTGATTGATGCTGCGGCTGGACATCAAATTATTAGCTTCATGGATGGTAATGCAGGTTACAATCAAATATTCATGGCTGAGGAGGATATTCCCAAGACTGCTTTCAGATGTCCAGGACATGTGGGGTTGTTCGAGTGGATAGTCATGACGTTTGGTTTGAAAAATGCCGGTGCTACTTATCAAAGGGCTATGAACTTTATTTTTCATGAGTACATCGGCACATTAGTGGAGATCTACATTGATGATGTAGTGATTAAGTCTGGAGATATCACAGCACATTTAGCCGATCTGCGAAAAATACTGGAGTGCACAAGGAGGCATGGTTTGAAGATGAATCCTAATAAATGTGCATTTGGTGTATCGGCAGGACAATTCTTGGGTTTTATGGTGCATCAACGGGGCATTGAAATCAGTAGGAAGTCTATTGATGCAATTAACAGGGTGATTGCTCCTGCCAATAAGACTGAATTGCAATCTTTGATCGGTAAGATTAATTTCATTAGAAGATTCATATCTAACCTGTCGGGTAAGATCAAGGCTTTCAGCCCACTACTTAAATTAAAAGCTGATCAAGACTTTGTATGGGGAGTTGAACAGCAATTAGCCCTTGATGAAATTAAGAAATATTTATCAAATCCTCCAGTGCTAGTTCCACTTCAACATGGGAAGCCTTTCAGGTTATATTTGTCAGCTGATGATACAGTTATCGGTTCAGCTCTTATCCAAGAATTTGAAGGGAAAGAACGTGTTATTTATTATTTGAGCAGAAGATTAGTGGATGCTGAGACGAGGTATTCGGCTATCGAGAAATTGTGTCTGTGCTTATACTTTTCTTGTATCAAATTAAGGCATTATTTGTTATCTGCCGAATGTACGGTCATATGCAAAGACGATGTGGTCAAGTATATGTTGTCGATGCCGATATTAAGTGGTAGAATCGGCAAGTGGATTTTAGCATTATCAGAATTTGAGCTACGCTACAAATCAGCTAAGGCAGTTAAAGGGCAAGTGATGGCTGATTTTGTCACTCAGCATTGTAACACGGTGGATTCTCTGAGGATTGCTCCCTGGACACTTTTCTTCGATGGGTCCACATGTGGTGAAGGAGCAGGTATCGGCATTGTGTTAATTTCACCTCAAGGAAAGAAATATGAGTTTTCATTGCCGATTGTTGCTACAGCGACAAATAATCAAGCTGAATACCAAGCCTTGATAAAGGGGTTAGAATTGCTGAAGGAGATACGTGCCGATGTTGTTGAAATCTTTGGTGACTCTATGCTAGTTATAAATCAATTGACTGGAATTTATGAATGCCGAAGTGAAGCCTTGGTTTCGTATTATGAAAGGTGTTTGCAATTATTGAAAGGATTTAGAGATTTTCGTCTTGAGCATATCTCTCGATTGCATAATGAGGAAGCTAATCGACTAGCTCAGCATGCTTCAGGGTATCAGATCATTCAGGAAGTGCTAACATCGGCAGTTGATACCGATGACTGGAGGAAAGAGATTGTTGATTATTTAAAGGATCCAGGTAGAAAGGTTGAGAGACGTATAAGGTTCCAAGCTACCAAATATGTGCTCCTCGATGATGAATTATATTATCGAACTATAGATGGAGTTTTACTCAGGTGTGTTAGCAATGATGAATCGAAAAACTTGATGGGTGAAATTCATGAAGGAGTATGTGGGGCACATCAATCGGCTTTCAAGATGAAATGGATGATCAGAAGGAATGGGTACTATTGGCCGACTATTCTCGAAGATTGTTTTAAATATTTTAAGGGATGCCAGGGGTGTCAAAAGTTTGGTAATATTCAAAGAGCGCCTGCATCGGCTATGAATCCTATAATCAAACCATGGCCGTTCCGGGGATGGGCTATTGATCTCATTGGTCAGATTTATCCGCCATCGAGTAAAGGGCATAAATTTATTCTGGTTGCTACCGATTATTTCACAAAGTGGGTTGAGGCAATTCCTTTAAAAAAGGTGACATCGGTCAATATGATTGATTTTGTGAAAGAGCATATTGTTTACCGATTTGGTATTCCTCAGACTATCACTACCGATCAGGGTACTATGTTTACATCAGGAGAATTTGATGAGTTTGCTGTAGGTATGGGAATTAAAATTTTAAATTCTTCTCCATATTATGCTCAAGCTGAGGCTTCTAACAAAGGGATCATCAAACTCATTAAGCGCAAAATTGAAGAGAATCCTAGGAGGTGGCATACAGTATTAAATGAAGCCTTGTGGTCGTATCGGATGTCATGCCATGGTGCAACCAGAGTAACGCCTTATCAGTTAGTATATGGACACGATGCAGTGTTGCCTTGGGAAATTAAGGTTGGCTCTAGACGAATACGTTCTCAAAATCAGCTGACAGCCGATGAGTATAATACTCTTATGAAAGATGAGTTGGAAGATGTGGCAGGTCATCGGTTAAGGGCTTTAGTTAGTATTGAAGAAAATAAGAAAAGAGTAGCTAGATGGTATGACAAGAAGGTGAAAGTAAAAGAGTTTGCCGATGGAGATCTGGTCTGGAAATTGATTTTACCGATTGGGACTAAAAGTTCAAAGTTTGGAAAGTGGTCTCCTAATTGGGAAGGTCCATATCGGATAAATCAGTCTATTCCTGGTAATGCATATATTTTAGAAACCCTCGAAGGGGTTGTGTTTCCCAGAGCGTTAAATGGAAAATATCTAAAGAAATATTACCCTAGTATCTGGACAGATGCATAAAAGTATAAGTGCCGATAACAATGCTATCGGCTAGAATTATGCAAAGGTATCAATGTCTCATAAAGTGCCGATACAATAAATAAGATTACACGTTCAGCAAGGATTGGATAGCTAATATCGCGCGCAGGCGAATCTGGTCGGCTTCTTCCATTTCTTTGATATCATCATCGGCAGCACCCTCCACAGGTTTGAGTTTCTTCTTCATGGCTAAAGCTTTGCGAGCTTGGATATCTCTTTCTTGCTGAAGGGCTTTGACGGCATTGGGTAGCTGGCTTTCTTCTTGTTGAGCATGAGTTAAGGCTGCATCGATGTCTTTCAATTCGGCCAATAAAGCTGCCTTCCTTGCCGATAGATCCAAGATTTTCTGTTTAAGTGCAGCACCCGAAGTCTGCAAGTTGACGATGCCCTTGTGCTTCTCATCAGCGATTTGTTTCAGTTGTAGCATCTCTTCTTTAAGTTGAGCTTGAGCTGCTCTATCGGCAATGCGCTGGGCAGCCCGTTGATATTGCAGTTGACGGCTTTCTAAGTGAGCTGCTGGGAAGAGTATTTCTTCAACATCGGCAGGGACCTGGCCACGAATTGTTTTGAAAATTGCCTTTGCGGGGTCCGAGTCATCTACCAGTTGGGCAGTGCTTTGCTGTAGCAAGTTCAGGAGGGTTTCCAACTTGGATTTAGTCTCTGCCGATATTGTTCCCAGTGCAAGGGAAGAACTTGTTTCCTCTCCATCGTCGTCAGAAATGTCAATGGCAAAGGAAAATAGGCTGTTCGGGGAGTCTTGTTCCTGAAAGAAAGACAAGGAGATCGATCAGGGGTAAGTATGAGTATTGTAAAATCAGATAGGTTGATCGGTTTACCTGTTTCAAGGCAATTTCCTGTGCTTGACTGGAGGAAGCAGCCTGGAGTATGTCGTGTGGATCGACTGAGCTTGCCGATGGGATATCCCCTGTGACTTCATCGGTGGTGGGCTTTTGAGGTATGATGACCGATGACGTTGGGGCAGATGTAGGGATCGGCATAGACCTTTGTCGTTTTGGCTGTGCTTCAGTATCTGTTGAAGCTTTGCGCTTTGCTTGGACATCGGCAATGATTGGCTGGGGGGTATCAACACTTGTTGGTTGTGAAGCTTGGGCATCTGGTACGTTTGCCGATGTGCCCAATTGTTGCTGCAAAACAAGTGTAAGATATGATATTTAACAGATAAAATGTAAAGTCAAGAAGCTACCTCTGAAGGAGTGGTGCTTGATATCGGCGGAATTGCCGATGATGATCCAGTAGCAGCTCTTACCCCCTGATGATTAAGGTTAATATAGTTTGTGATCGGCATAAGTGAAAATAAGCAAGGTTGTTACCTTAAAGGCTTTGACCAAGGTTGTAGCAGCAGCCGATGGAGTAGCCCTGGATGTAGCCAATTTGGACTTAAAAGTGATGGTCTTGGTACGAATCTTCTGGTGGGTCAAAGCGGCTAAGGTGGGAGCGTTGTAACCGATCGGCGATGTTGGGGAAATAGGCCGGAGGTCGAAGGGTTTCCCACTTTTGCTCACCGATGGTGCTGGGTGGTTAACCTGTTACAAGGGAATCAGTTACTGATAAATGAAAAGAAAAGCAGAAGGGAGTTCAAGGGAACTTACCGCGTCGTCAGGGATGGCATATTCAGAATCGATCATGTGCCGATATGTGTGAACAGAAGTCGCGAACAGTTGCTCTTTCCACTCTCGCCACCATTGCTTGTATGACTCGGTGATGAAAGATATTGGTGTCCAGGTGGATAAATCAACATCTGTGGTATCGGCATCAGGAGAAAGTTGTACTACCTTGTTCCAGTCTGTTCCGCAGGTGATTGTTTCCCTGGGTTTGATCACATCGGCAAAGCAGAGTTTGATTGGCAGTTGCCCAAAAGCCAATTGGCGGGATACTGCCGATGGGTTGTAAAATTCATATGTGATGTTGGTGTTTTTCCCGCTGCCGAATGTGTTTACTGGAATTGCCCTGGGAGTGATGATAGCCATCATGAGCTCATTATCTTGATTCAGAGTGTCATCGGCAAAGTTGAAAAGAAGGGGGAATCTGTTTTCTTCGTCGATATAAGGCACCCAGGCCCTATGATCACGAGAAAGGCCATTATAGAAGCTTTGAAAGAATCTGCCGATTTGGTCTTCGTTGGCTTCTGTTCCAGGAAGGACAATTATGGCTTCACCAAAATTGAGGGGTGAGCGTGTTGCCGATTCATCATCCCCGAGCACATAATCTTCAGCAATTTCTCGTGGGAATTGTTGAGCAAAAAAGTCCCATTGCAAACGTTTGTGCATATGGGCATTCAGCCACATGTTGATAAACCACCACGGGCCTCCCAGGTTGCCGATGGATTCGCCAAGCAGGAGTTTCTGAGACACTTGGTGAAGAAGATGATAAGTAGAGCTCAGAAGGTATCGGCCAAGAGGAAACCTTACGCCATTAGCCAGAAGTTCAGCTGCAGGGAGGAAGGCGTTGGTTGGTCCTACCGATCGACCACAGAAGATAAATTTTTCTAACCACATATTCAGGAATGTGGCATGTTCCCTCTGGCTAGGTGTCCCGGTTTTCTGGTATTCTTGAATATATCCTGTCCAACCGCCGATGTTACGGGTATTCACTCTATATTCAGGCTTTCTACCATAGATGGAGCCTTCATCGGCAGTTGAGATGTCCAAGCCAGTAAGCATGTGGACATCGGCAAGGGTAGGGGTAGCTGGGCCATGTCCAAACATAAAAGTGTTGGTCGTATCTGACCAGAAATAAGCAGCTGCAATTATCATTGATTCATTTCTCTGCATATCGGCAATAGAGAGCCTGATACATTGGTCTAACTTTCGCTCTGCCCAGTATACTTGCATCGATCTATTGACCCTCAAATACCAATCTTTCCACCCTTTGGTGGTTTTGGGCCAAGATCGGAATGTGTCTTTCCACAGGTTCAGAGAGAAATTTTGGGCTCTAAAGGGGATTCTGTTAACCTCTGCGTTGATCAGATCGGTTGGATCTGGGTTGCCCATTGGTCCAAGGCATTGGACGTGTGGCTGATCGGTTGGGATAACTAATTTGTTGCGCAGTTCCTAAGGTTATGGAATCCAGAAGACAGAAGAAAGGAAAAATCACCAACTGAATAAATTTGCAAAAAGATCAAAGTAAAAGGTAATGGAAGTGGAGCAAACCGCGGGGACGTCGAAGTTGATGGCCATTGTCTTGAGGAAGGTGGAGATACGAGCCGGGGACTTGAAGTTAGCGCCGGAGAAGGGTTCTTGTTGGTTGAGGTCGCACGGTTGTTCGTCGGAGTCGCCGCCGGAGAGAGAGAATGCCAAGGATTGGAGGCTGAAGATAGAAAATGAGGGTTCTGGAGAAATCTATTTATAAGCCGGCCAGGATAAGGGTATTTTGGACTTATCTCTATGACGCGCGCATATAGGTCAAGGCGGTGCAGGGGGATATGGTAACTGTTCGCGCGATAATCAGGGGATTGTACAGATAAGTTAATAACAAGTAATCATGGCTTGGAAGGGATATTGATACATGATATTTTAATTCTTAAAATGGCAGCATTATCATGTTAGGATCTTGCCGATGGGTTGTTATTTTGGTATCTCAATCAAGGCAAGAGTGGTTGGCGATTGTGCGATATTTACTGAAGTGCGTGAATCAAGATTAGATTTGATTGGATTTGATAACAAATCAAGTTTTGGCTTGGAGAATGAGTTACGGTAATTGGGCAAAGGCAAGCGTTATCTGGAGTAAATTTCGGAGCATTAATGGTTTTATACTCCGAAATTGGGGGGCATGTGTTGACACCGTTTTTTGCACATGTCAGAATAATCGGAGTGGACCAATCGGCAAGGGGAAAGTTATTGAATACTTTGATAGCCAATGAAAGCCAGTTTGTAAAAATGGTTGCCGATAGTTGGTGATGATCGATGGAAAGGTTGATTTGGACTCGGGCGTTGCCGATGAGGTTGGAGGAGTTGTTGTCGATGCCGATGAAGGAAGACTTGAAGACTATTGCCGATGAAGCAGGGAGTCTGCCAATGAAGGAAGACTTGAAGACTATTGCCGATGAAGCAGGGAGTCTGCCGATGAAGGAAGACTTGAAGCCTACTGCCGATGAAATAGGGAGTATGCCGATGGAAAGGACGGTGAGATTTCCATCGTAATAGAGGCGGACAGGGAAATAGATAGGAGTTAATTTCCTTTTCTGTATTTGTTAGGTTATGATTCGTGTAAGAGTCACGTGTTTCCTTAGATATGGGATTGGTGTCCTAGTTGTGTTTGGTTGTGTCTCTTTAGATCAGGGTATAAATATGGAGTAAGGAGCAATGTAATAGAAGATATATCAATCAATATCAAAACCAACTTTTACTCCTATTTGCATCTACTTTTCGGCGACTTCGTCAATTTGCATATTTTTCTTTTTACGAGTTCTCATTGATTCGGCGAGCTGCATCGCTTCAGTGCGATCTTCGGCGATTCTCGAGTTCCGCGTGAGCACCTCTTGGCCGTGGCTTCCGGGCGTATCGCTGTTGTCAGGACCAAAGTGTTCGTTTCTTCATCCTTGTCGATTAACAGGTCAAATCGACTGGCACGCTTTGGATATCGATTCGGGTATTAGCCCTTTGTGTTTGCAGATCACTTTTGCATCAACAGAATATACTATTGCAACATATGTGTGAAAACATATGCAACATCTAGATCAAAACATGCAACATACGTCTGGAAACAGATAAAACAATTTGAACAAACGCTTACAACATGTCTTTGACACACTTGCAACAATTGCAACACCCCAATCTACTTTTACAACATCCATATCAAGCAATTAGAACATGCCTCTAAAATATCTAAAACAATTAAAACATACATTTGGAACATAGGGGAGAGAAGCCTGGGCCTGTCGATTTCGGCTGACGGGGTGGGAGCCGGTGGCAAGCGGCTGCACGTGAGCACCACCTAGCCCTAGCACCAGCGGCGCGCGCGAGCACCACCACCACCACCACCAGTGCCACCGGCATCGGGCTTTTCTCGGCGACAGTGGATGGGGGGCGGGAAGCGCCATGACTGCCGGGGTGGGGGAGCTTAGTCGTCGGAGTGAGAGAGGGCGCCGCCGGGGTGGGGAGGGCGCTGTGCCGGGGTGAGGGAGAGCCGTCCACTCCACTGCAACACCGCCACGTTAGCTCCATGGATCATGTTAGAGGCGAGTGGATCTCACTCGTGCTCCATGGATCTCGCCAGGGTGGGGGAGGACGCGGGGCGTTGGTGCGCTGCAGTAGGGGATGAAGAGCGCGGAAGGCAGGAAGGGGTAAGGATGGGGGGGGGGGGAGGAAGCGAAGCGATAGTTTTTTTAATATACATGCGGGCGAGAGCAAACGGCGGGGGTGAAAAAGCCGTCCTATGTTTGTGCGGTCCATCGTATGGCCGACACGTAGCATTTCTGCAAAAATAACCCCATCGCTCACCAAAAGTTCAAACTTTTCAATTTCTTAAAAAAAATATAAACATCATGCTAGGAATAATAGATACAAATTTATTTTCACAGGAACTATTTTCAAAGAATGACATTTTTATTAAAAGAGGTGGTCATACCAACTACCTTAGTCAAATAGTTTCTGGAGTCATTTAAGAGTAACACTGACCCCGCGTCCTCCCTATGGTGGCTCGAGGGGCTCTTCGGCCAGCCTCGCCGCCTCCCCTCGGGGCCGCCCTTTCGGCTGCTGTCGCTGCTCCTTCCAGCCTACGGCGGCGGTGGGCGCGGTGGTTCTGCTAAAAAAGGCAGGATGCCGCAGCATCTCTTCCCCTTCCCGCTTCCTCCCCTCCCCTAGCCCTCCCAAGCTTCGCCCCGACCGGCAGCGTCCTTTTCGGTGGCAGGCGTCGGATCTGTCTTCCCTGGCTCCGGAACCGGTCGATCAGTGAAGCGGTGGTCCGGTCGACCTGTAGGAGCGGACGACAGCGGGTCCGGCGGAGGCCTACGGCATCAGGCGGCTCTGCGGTGGTCAGATCTGGCTAGGGCCTGGCCATGGCGGGTTGGTGACCACGCCACCAGGTTGATGGTCACCGGATCCAGCGGCCGGATGGCCAGGCGGCCACATCCCGCGCTCTGCGGTGGCGGTGGTCTACTGAGCCAGCGTGCGGGCATCCCTTGGATCCACGCCTCCAGGGCTACGGCTGGCTTGGCGACCAGGATAATGGGTGGCCATGGCCAGTGCTCCCGCAGCGGCCAGTGGGGGTTGGCTACCTCGCGCGCACGACGCCCAGTGGCTAGATCTGCGGCCATGGCCTAGGTAGCTGCGGTCTAGGCCTAGCTCATGGTCGTCCCTAGCTTGGTTGTGCCGGTTACGCACGGCACCCCTATGATGGCGGCCGTCTTGTTACTTCTGTTGTTGGAGTGCCCCTCCTGGATTCATGCGGTGCCGGGTCCCAACCATGGAGTCGGCGCCCCTGCTGCTGGTCTTGGGCACCGGTGGGATCCGAATGGAGTTCTGTGCGAAAGCTTAGCTCGACTTTGGCCAGGCCGACGACGGTGATGCCTTGGGCGCCACGTACCTTCTTGGAGGCGTCGTTGATGAACCCATGCTCGCCGCCGGCGACGTTAGATTCTGGGCGAAAGCCCCACCTTACATGTTGTATGGCCAGTGGCGATGGCGTCCACGATTCTACCCATGGGCGTCACCCCCTTCCTGAAGGCGTTGTTGAAGAATCTATCGCTTGGCCCTGTGGTTGTCGACTTCCGTGTCCCCTTTCGTCGGTTTTTGGTGAAGTTCCTCGCTGTGCCTGTCTGCACCTATGCTCTACTCGCGATGGTTTGTCCTGCAGCAATTGACTTTGTTGTCGTCGCTTGGCTCTCATAGCGGATGCTTTGCCACTATTGGTCGTTGGCCTCCCTCTAGCAGATGCTTTGCTGCCGAGTGTATCATGGCCATTCCCTACGGATGCTTTATTGCAGTGGGCTTCTTCTTTGTTGGCGGATGCTTTGCCGCCGTTGCTGCTGGATGATCGTCTCTCTTCGCTGGTTGGATACTTTGCCACCAGGGCATTGCCTAGTTTGTAGGCAACCATCGCGCTGTTGTATCCTATCTTGCAGGCATAGTTGGTAGATTTTGGGTGTTGAAGACAGTCTCTCTTTCTTTCCTTCTTTTGTGCTTTCCTTTGTTGTATTCTAGGTCACTAACCACTAGCTTGGTGGTTTGTGATCTTTGCTATGAGGGCTCTCTCATAACTGTGTCGTGTAATTCACTCTTCTTAATGAAAAACGGGCTATATTCTCTGATTGCGAAGAAAAAAATAGTTTCTGTGAATGGCCATTTACTAAGTATTTTTCTCTTGAACTTATCAGCCCACGGGCCTGTTCGCTTGAATTTATCAGCCGGCTTATCAGCTAGAATCTATAATATTTTTCTCTCACAACAAAACAGCTTCAGTCAGCTTATCAACCGGCTTTAATACCAACCAAACAGGCCCCACGGAAATCGATTGCCTCTGTCTGTTAATACTCCCTCCATCCTAGTTCCAAGAAAATGTTTCTAGATTTACAACCCGTTAGTTGCTAAGATAGTCTGAATGAGAGCAACTTCAAGAGACTCTCTAAATTCTTTCTAAATTCTAGAAATATAGATTTTGGTAAAAAAAACTAGCCTCCAACATCCTGTCTAGATGCTTATCTAAATATGACCATCTTCTATTTTGAATTTCTCACTAGCTAAAAATAGAAGACGAGAATACTCTCTAGATTGCGCATGACATATAGAAAAACTATTGGAGAGTGAAAAGATATAGAAAACGACTTTTATGCAAATGACTCTCTCTAAATAATGATTTAGAGAGCGAGATTTGAAAAAGCTTTCGGAGATACTCTGAGAAGTCTTGTGACGTTGTTTTTAAGACTATCATGTCGTATTGAATGAAATGAAATAAGGAGGAAGCATCCACTCTCAATGAAAAATAATTTTATAAACATTTAACTTCATGACTCATAGAAGTTGATAATCATGCCAAGAAAGTTTCACCTTGATAAAACTTACTTCTCTCTTTTTTCTTAAAAACATTGCTACTCCTTGCATGCCTCGTGTGCTGTTGGGGCCGTCCGATCATGAAGCCGAGAGTTATGCAACGCCTCGTTTCTGCTTCAGCTGCATGCATACATGCATTCTCAGATTCTCTACAGCATGCACTCGGTGGTGTGGGACTCACTCACCACTTTATTCCTCTCGGCTCTAGAATTTTAGAGTTGTTTAGAATTATTTAGGCCGTCTAACGCTCTGTGCGGGTCTGGAGAAGAATGTTTTATAAAAATTTTATGGGCACTAAATAAGCTAATGTAATATAGTATTAATGAAGAGAAATATGATAAAAGTTTCATGAGATGAAATGAGTTTTACGGGGATAAAATTTGCTTAGATTGTTTCTAAAACATGAGACCCAATGGAGTTGGGTCTCGACGATGCATAGGCGTTCTGGCGGAATGGTTAAGGCGTTCATCGCGAAAGAGCCAGCCTGGACCACAGGAGTCGTCCCTACTAGAAGAGGTCGCCCATGTCGTCGCCGCTGGCGTATCTCCCTCCTCTCTCTCTCTCTCTTGACGCCCGCTCGTCGCACCGGTCCTGTAGACCTTGGCCTCGTGTTCCTGCCGCTCGTGGATGTCGCGTTCCAGTTTGTCCTCCTAAACCGAATTGCAACTCAGAAACTAACTTTTGGTATGCAGAAAATTTGTCAAACTTTGAGGCTTTAGATTTTCCACAAAACCAGTAAGAATTAGACCTTAGTTCTTAAAACAATGTTGTAGATCATAGGTCATTGAACAAGTTCTGTTAAGGCCGATCAATTTGATTACAAACAAAATTGAGAGAAAATTGCTGAATAACAGAGAAGGCCGTAACTGAACTTGAGTTCAGTTAGCCGGCTTCAGCAGTTGCTGCCATGCAACTGCCTGCTCTCGCTGACAGTGCCATCGTGCTCACTAGTAGAGAAACGACATTTGATCTAGCTCGAAATTTGGCTTTAGTCCTGGTATTTTTCGCGTCCGGGACTAGAGAGACCTTTAGTCCTGGTTTGTAGATCCAATCGGGACTAAAGGTCCCTGCCCAACGGCTACTGCGCCAGGCTTTTGCTGGAGGGGACCTTTAGTCTTGGTTGGAGGCTGACTAAATGTCTACTCCCGGCTGGAGGCTCCGTCCGGGACTATAAAGGGACCTTTAGTCCCGGTTTCTGTCTCCAACCAGGACTAAAGGTACCCTCCTATATAGCCCTTGTTCCTCCCCGAGCCCGAGCCACTTTGAGCTCAGTGTTCTCTTGCTATCGCCGGCCTCTCTTCTTCCTCATCACCGGTCACAAGATTTCTTCTATTCCTCCATCGGTTCGAAAGGTTACCAACTTTATACTCTCGTGTTTTATCTGTAGCTTATTTCATTTTATAGACTAGATATATGTGGTTTTTTTATGATAGATTTTTTTATTTGTAAGCCATTTAAGCTCAAAACCACTTTAAAGTTTGCGTATTTAGATGAAGGAATGTTAAAGTAGTTATTCAAAATTAGTATTGAGCTTTCATTTCTAGCATGCATAGCACACTTCATGCTTTAGAGATATAGAGAATTTTAAAGTTTTTTTAATTTTATTTGTTTATAAAATGAGAAATTTATATTATATTAAAAATGAGTATAGAGAGTAGATGGCAACTGCTTCCGGGTCCTCGGCCTCTCATCGGGTTACAAAGTGTATGAGGCTGGACCTTCCTCTCATTGCATGCGGCAAGTGTGAGGAGAAGATTGTGATGGAGTACCGGGTGAGGAAGGAGTGTCCCAACAAGGACCGTATCTTCTACAAGTGTCCGGATCGCAATGTGAGTTATTTTGTCGCATTTGATAATTATGGTTAATTTATACTTATTTTCATGATGATTGTAATTAAAGTTCTAATTTTTTATTTTAATGTCAGTGGGATGGCACTAGATGTTCAGGCTGGTACTGGAAGGAAGAGTATGTTGAACACGTGCAAAACTCTCTTGCACAGGCGGCTACGGTAGCTGATGAGGCAGTGATCCTGCGGAAGAAGCCCATAGATGTTGAACAAACGCATGATCTGTCTGTTTTAGTTGGGAATGGTCACGAAATCTTTATGCTGCTGAAGTGCATTTTAGCTTTAGTTTTTTTAGTGGTAGTTGGGATTGTCTACATTGTAGCGAGACTTTCATAAATTAATACCTTGTGTGGTGGTATGCATGTCGTATAATTAACTAATTATGTTCTAGGTTTTAATATGGTATGCATGTCATGTAATGCAGATGACCTGGCATTGGATGTACAATGCTGATCGTCGCTCCCAAGAGTTCATTGAGGGCGTGCATTCTTTCTTATGTGTGGCCGAGGCAAACAAACGCGATGGTTTCATGTGTTGCCCATGTGTCATATGTAAGAATTTGAAAGAATATGCTAGCTCAAGGAGTCTTCATTCACACTTGTTGAAGTCGGGTTTCATGCCAAACTATATTTATTGGACGAAGCACGGAGAAACCGGGGTTGTAATGGAAGAAGGTGAAGAAGAACAATAGGATGATGATGACATTATTGCTAAATATGGTGCCTTCAATGATACTGCAATAGGGGAAGCTAAAGAAGAGATAGTGGCAGAAGATGAGCCCGCTAATGATCTTGGTCAGGCCATTCGTGACGCACAAAGAGAATGCGAAAGTGAAAAGGAGAAGATCAAGTTCGAGCGCATGCTAGAGGATCACAAGAAATTGCTATACCCAACTTGTGATGCGGGACAGAAAAAGTTGGGTACCACACTGAAATTGCTGCAATGGAAGGCAAAGAATGGTGTATCTGACAAGAGATTTGGGGAGTTATTGAAAATCCAAAAGAAGATGCTTCCAAAGGATAATGAATTACCCGTCACTATGTACGAAGCAAAACAGGTAGTCTGCCATTTGGGATTAGAAATCCAGAAGATACATGCATGTCCTAATGACTACATCCTCTACCATGGCGAGGAGTACAAGAAGTTAGATGCATGCCCGGTATATCATGCATCGCGGTATAAGATCAGGTGAGATGACCCTGGTGATGTTGAGGGCGAACGTCCCACGAAGAAAATCCCTACCAAGATTATGTGGTATGCTCCTATAATACCACGCTTGAAACGTCTGTTCAGAAATAAAGACCATGCAAAGTTATTGCGATGGCACAAAGAAGACCATAAAGTAGACAATATGTTGAGACACCCTACTGATGGGTCTCAGTGGAGAGCAATCGATAGAGAATTCCCGGAGTTTGCAAATGATGCAAGAAACTTAATGTTTGCTTTAAGTACGGATGGTATGAATCCTTTTGGGGAGCAGAGTAGTAGTCATAGCACTTGGCCTGTTACTCTATGTATCTACAACCTACCTCCCTGGTTATGCATGAAGCATAAGTTTACTATGATGCCAGTGCTCATCCAAGGTCCAAAGCAACCTGGCAACGACATCGATGTGTACCTGAGGCCACTAGTTGAAGAACTTCTACTTTTGTGGAACATACCAGGTGTACGTGTGTGGGATGAGCACAAACAGGAGCACTTTGACCTACGAGCATTGTTGTTCATAACAATCAATGATTGGCCTGCTCTAAGTAATCTTTCAGGACAATCAAAGAAGGGATATAATGCATGCACACACTATTTCAATGGCATTAAAGGTATATTCTTGAAAAAATGTCGAAAGGTCGTATACCTTGGCCATCGTCGATTTCTTCCTACGAATCACCGCCTAAGAAAGAAAGGCAAGCATTTTAAAGGTAAGGCAGACCACCAGTCCAAGCCAGGCAACCAAACTGGTGAGGATGTACTCAATATGGTCAAGGATGTGAAAGTAGTATTTGGAAAGGCACATGGCAGCGAACCTGTTCCGAACGACGTCGACGGTCACGCACCCATGTGGAAGAAGAAGTCCATATTTTGGGAGCTACCCTATTAGCAAGTCCTAGAGGTCCGTAGCACGATTGACGTGATGTACCTGACGAAGAATCTTTGTGTGAACCTGCTAGGCTTCATGGGTATGTATGGGAAGCCTAAGGACACACTTGAAGCACGATAGGACCTGCGATGTTTGAAAGAATGAGACAACCTACATCCAGAGAAGACAGATGATGGACACCATTACTTAAGTCCTGCCAGCTACACTCTTAGTAAAGAAGAGAAGGAAAGCATGTTTGAATGCCTAGCAAGCATCAAGGTACCATCTGGATTCTCCTTGAATATAAAGGGTATAATAAATATGCCAGAGAAGAAATTCCTAAACTTAAAGTCCTATGACTGCCACGTGCTCATGACATAATTGCTTCCAGTTGCATTAAGAGGAATTCTACCTCCAAATGTACGTCTAGCCACCGTGAAGCTATGTGCATTCCTCAATGCAATTTCTCAGAAGGCAATCGATCCAATGGATCTAGCTAAACTATAGAATGATGTGGTTCAATGTCTTGTCAGCTTTGAGTTGGTGTTCCCTCCTTCCTTCTTTAATATCATGACACACCTCCTAGTTCACCTGGTCAAGGAGATTAGCATTCTCGGTCCTATGTTCTTGCACAACATGTTCCCCTTTGAGAGGTTCATGGGAGTCCTAAAGAAATATGTTCACAACCGTGCTCGGCCAGAAGGAAGCATCGCCAGGGGCTATGGAATAGAGGAGGTTATTGAGTTTTGTGTTGACTTTATTCCCAACCTTGACCCAGTTGGTGTTCCTGAATCACGACACGAGGGGAGACTAAGTGGAAAGGGGACACTAGGGAAGAAAACATATATTGGTACGTAGGATAATTATTTTAATAAAGCACACTACACAGTTCTGTAAAACTCCTCCTTGGTGGATCCGTATATCGAGACACATAAAGAGTTGCTCCGATCCGAGTTTCCAGGGAAGTCTGAAGCTTAGATTACGCGTCAGCACATGGAAACTTTCAGCGACTGGTTGCGAAAAGAATGTCAGGGTGATGAGAGTATTGATGAGCAACTTTATTTGTTGGCTAGGCAGCCATCGTGGCATATCCTCACATACAAAGGGTATGAGATAAATAGGAATATATTTTACACAGTAGCCCAAGATAAAAGGAGCACCAACCAAAACAGTGGTGTCCGCATAGATGCCACCGACCCTAATGGAAATAAACAAACATATTATGACCGCATAGAAGAGATATGAGAATTAAACTATGCACCTATTTTAAGGTACCTTTGTTCAAGTGCCAATGGGTAAAGGCGATTGGAGGCAGGGTAGCAGTCGACAACCGGTATGGAATGACAACCGTGGACCTCAACAATATTGGGTACAAAGACGAACCATTCGTCTTTGCCAAGGATGCGAATCAGGTGTTTTATGTCAAGGACATGTCTACAAAACCGAAGAGAGGGAAAAACAACAACGACCCAATCTATGAGCCAAAGCGCCACATAGTTATTTCAGGGAAAAGAAACATCGTCGGAATTGAAGACAAGTCAGACATATCAGAAGATTATGAAAAGGATGACCGAATTTCACCCTTCACAGTGAACAAAGACCCAAACATCCAGCTAAATAATGAGGACACTCCATGGTTACGACGCGATCATAACCAAGGGATATACGTTAAGAAGAAGTTCACTACTATGCCCGCTTGATATATTTAGTGATGTATTAGACCTATTATGTAATAATTGTGACTTCAGATTTTTTTGTCGTGTTTTCATATTTTCTACGGTTTAAATGAATTTTCTGCTAGACGGTGGATTTCCCGTAGAGAATGTGTGATGAAAAACCAAATGATCAACGTTAATAAGATGTGAAAACTAATTTCCTATCAAAAAGCAATAGTTTTAATGATTTTAATTACGTAGTATATTTTTGCATGGTGCAAATTGTAATTATTATTTACACTATGTCAAATATTCATACAGTAAAACAAAAGAGTTTAGGTTATAATTTTTTGTTGTGTATAATAATGCAAAACCAAGTCCAGAATTTTTTTTATAATTTTTAGTAATATTTTATTTATTAGGCAATTAATAACTCTATGCATTTTTATATAAAAGAAATATATAAAAAAAGAAAAAACTTATGGAAACTGGAGAAAGCCAACTACAGACCACCTTTACTCCCGGGCCTAAAATGCCCTTTACTCCTGGGCCGTGGCTACACCCGGGACTAAAGGTGGGCTGCGTTTTCGCAGCCCGCCAAAATGACCTTTACTCCCGGGCCGTGGCTACACCCAGGACTAAAGATCAGACCTTTAGTCCCGGTTCTAATCATCATCCGGGACTAAAGGGTCTTTAGTCCCGGTTCATAGCGGCAACCGGGACTAAAGCCTCTCTGTCTCCACCAAGCCTCATCTTCTCCACCAGATCGATCTAGCTGCGCCGCCGCCCCTAGGCCACCCTAGCCTCGCCTCACGCACGCACGTTGTCACCGGCTGGCCAGCGCACGCCTCGCGTCGTCCTCGTCCTCGGCCCACCTCGCCCCCAAGCAGTCTTCTCCAAGATCCGCAACAGGCCACAGCTACGGCACGTCTCTAGGTTTGGCCCCGGTCTCCCTCTTCCTCTACACTTCCCTTGATGATGCCGTAGTTGGTGTTCCGACGACGATGGAGATCGCCGGGCTAGGTTGGGGCGGGGCGCCCATGGCCTTGGCGGGATTTATAGATACCTAGTGGAGAACAATGTTGAGATATGTCATGGTGGGGTTCATATTTAGAAGATGCATATTACTGAATTTGTTAGAGGGCTTTTGTATTGCATAAACATGACTACATTCTGTTGTGCAATTTGAAACTAACAAGAGGTGGTCGAGTCGGGGAAGCTAAACCATGTGTCTTGTCTGTTGTCTGACTGTCTTTCTCATGATGTGTGTAGGTCAACAGAATCGGTATTAGTGATCAGCGGCGAGATGATCAGTGCTGTGCATGATAGGTGTGTGTGTTGCTATTGCTAGGAGGTAGCATGCTCAAGTGTAGAAGGGGCAAGGGCCAAGGGGCTTGTTCTGTCATCACAAGAGGGAGGACGACGGTTAGCAGTGTGTTTTTGTGAACCTGCTTTGCTGGCTTGAAGTCTTTCTCGCGATATATGTGTTATTATAGATGCTCAAGATATTGTTAATTAGTTCTTATAGTTTATCTAGTGTATTTACAGGCTACGTGCGGTCGCATGCCATAGATGTCACAAACAGCTTCATCTTTAGAAAAAAAAGAATCTAGTATGGTTTCAAGTTGAACACTAGGTGGAATTTTTTGGTGACCTACTAAATCCACTCCCCAACTCTCAGTTGGGTCGGCATCCAAGTTGATGCCACGCAAAGTTTATCCAAAACTCAAGTTGCTTTTTAACTTGACAACCACGGTATAGGTGCACTATGCGTATACTGATCTGCGTATACTAGCCTTGGCGGCGGCGAGAGCGGGAGGGGAAGAAGGAGGCCGCCGCCGTGGCCATGGAGCTCCGGCATGACAAATCCTTTAATTAAAAGCTCTACTAGATGATCATGTTTATTAGAATTATGGTTTTATACATTTGTACATACTTGTTGCAAATGAGCTTTTGTATGAATCTAGAATCTGGGCAGGAGCTAACTTTGATCTGGTAGGAGTTATGGCTGATATCATGAGCTTTTGCAATTTCTACAAGTCATAAAAAAGATGCTTCTGTATGAATCTAGAATCTGTGCATGATCTTTGAAGTTTTTTTGGCTGCAGGAGCTGGACCTCGCGTTTGACACCTTGGATGTGAGCCACCGCCACCACCATATATAATCCGTTTATGATGGATTAATTGCTCCAACCTTTTGTAATCGGATGGATGCGTGTGCCGAGCCCTCGTGCCGACAATCTTGTAATGCGATTTTGCGCTGAGCCATCGAGCTCAGTGGAGCACGAGCGCGCCTGGTGTCTCGTCGTTTCCTCCTTTTTGCGCGGTAGCTTATGACGACTAGTTAGAAAATTGTAGAAAATCCGTACTAGTTGAACTTGCGGACCATGTTCAGCTCGGCGAGCATGTTCTCTGCCAAGCAGTAATAGATGTCAAGGAGGAGCTTTGATTCTACGAGGGAGAGCGGCAACGGTCGTGGAAGACCGTGTTCCCTTCCTCGTATAATCGGAGCTCTTCCGTGGCCAAGTACAGTGCCGTCCGGTGGAGAAATGTTCGCCGAGATGATCATGTAAGCAAGGTCAACTAGCACGGATGGTTATTTATTCACACATCCCGATATCGTCGTAGTAGTCTGTCAATCACCGTACCCAAACGTAGTATATATATAAATATAAACAATAATCGATTGTTATGTATGTACACTCCCATTCTTCTGTTAATTTGCAGAAATAGCATGTGAATTACTTACCTGCCGCAGTAAAAGATGAGAACACAATGACCATGGCCACGGCCATGAAAAATGCCAATGACACAACACTAGCAACTTTCTCGGCAAGCAGAGTAGTGTTAAACGCTCTGGAAACCTTTAAACTTTGTCAGTTAAGATTTCCTCTTCAAACAAGCTAGGCACTTAAATAAGGCTTATGCTAGATTCTATCACTAGTACAGATACAGAAATAATTTTTACAAATGTTACTATCCTTGAGGTGGCACGTCTTGTAGGAGTTCATTTTATAGATATAGTTTTTATTTTTTATAGATATATCTGGTGGTGTAAAAGCTAGATGGCTGCCCCGAGAGACAACATGGATGAAGAAATGATGAATATTATCAACACCGACACTCAATTTGCCGATGGTGACCAGCAGGATGTAGATGACGGGCGTCAATACCTGGCTCTTGAAGATAACCAAGAAAATATTATGCAAGAAAATATAGGCGAGGTATATATATTTATATATATATATATTTGAATATTATATATATATATATTTGAATATCTATCATCTATTATACGTAGCCCTCTGGATCGACGACAACAACGGCGAAAAACAAAAAAATTCGAGGCCCGAAAAAGCCATTGGAGGGGCGCTACATAATATCGGAATTCAATATCGAGACAGGCGAACCACTTGGTCCACACGCAAGGAAATTCGTGCAACACTGTGGGTGCCTTGTAAGGGACAGACTTCCGATCAGTGCCCGTGAATGGAAGCAAAAGATCAACGAGCCTCATGTTAGTTTTGTCTCTGATCTTGATAAGAATTTAATTTGGGATGATATTCTTTAACATTTCACGTTGCAAGCGGATGATTATGATGCTATCAACGATGATGAATTGAAGGAACTAGTTTGAAATTGGGCTATGAAGAAGATGGCCACACAATTTCAGACTTGGAAGAAATCCCTATACACGAAATACGCCAAGAAGAACGTAACGCCCAATTTCAATACTAGTGGCCCGCTCGCGAAGTTGAGGCCCTACTAGAATGATTTTGTATAGTACAAGACATCGGAAGAGGGTGAGGAACGGGTGAGAAGGAACCAAGAGAATGCCCAACAGAAGGTATACCACCATGGCATGGGATCTGGTGGCTACATGACTGCCATTCCCAAGTGGGAAAGAATGGAAGTGGACATTCTTGCCAAGGGTATCACACCAGAATTACTCAATTGGCCCAAACGCCCGAAGAATTGGTTTTTCGCTCATGGGGGAAGAGTGGACCTAGAGACCGGGAAGCTGGTTCATGGCTCAAAACTCGAAAGAGCAACACAAAGATTATCTTATGCTATACAAGCTAAAACTATTGGTGCATTTAGGCCCAATAGAGAGAAGGATGAACTGACGTATGCCCTTGGGACCGCTGAACACAGTGGCCGAACGAGAGGTTTGGGACATAATATTTCTTGGGAGCATGGTTTCCCTGACGACAGAGATACCTACAGAAGCCGACAGAGAAGGAAGGATGAGGATGCAACGCGGATCAGCAGGTTGGAGGAATTGGTTCGTGAGTCACGGGAGGCGTTGCTTCAAGCACAGGAGCGCGAAAAAGACATGCAAGCTAGAATGCAGGACGAAATCATAAAGCAAGTGCAAATAGCAATGAGTGCCTAGAGGCAGGCATCAAATCTAGGAATGAACATTAATATTAGCCCCCCTGATCAGTTGAAAAGCAGCTACGCTTCCACGGAGTTGCCAAATCAAGATGACGCAATGCTACGTTTCCCTGTGGATGACATCACTGCACCGTTTACATCATGTGAGCTACATATTCCAAAAGAGAATGCCACAATCATGGTGGCTCTCGGTGTTTTTTCTCCTCTAGATCCTACCAAGACACCAAGAATCCATGGGGCAATAATACCGCCTGGATATGTTAGCGTCTCAGTTGATAGAGTTAACAAAGGTTTTAGTGACCTGCCTCTTGACATTCTAGGAGGTGATGGGGAGAAGACTAGGAGAAGCAGAGAAAACATTCATACCTTGGCGCAAGCGCTACATCATTATTCCCGGGGTCTCTAGTCCACCGCCGCTTCCTCAACTGCCAGACAATAGGTGCGGACAAAAGTGAACAAAACATTTTTTCACAAACTTTCTATTTACATGCATGATTAATAATAATAATTTCTTATACCTAATTATTCTTTTTTGTAATCACACAGCAGGGCCTCCGCCAACCTAAGTCCAATTATTAAATCTCCAGATCATCATAGTGCTTCGGGCAATCAGGTGGCAACGCCGCCACCGCCGCCACCTCCAAGGAGGTCTCCAACGCCTCCAACAGCTGCCCTGCCTCCCTTGATGACTAAGAGGAAGCCAGCTTCTAAGAGGTCCGCCCCGCAAACAAAGTCGTTGTCCCACCAGCCGGCAAAAAAGAAAGCCTCATCTAATCCAGTTATTCCCCAAAAACTGTCTTTCGAGAAAAATGAAAAGGAATTAAAAGCTGTAGTAAAAAAAGCTGTGGACAGTTCTTCAAAAAAATAAAAAAGCAACAAGAAGAGAGGGAGAACCCAGAGAAATCATACTTCTACCTACTTCCAGATTTTCTAAGAAAGAAGGTGGACCAGAAAAAGCGGGAATCTCAAAAGACCCGGCCAAAATCGGACTACGACCGCTCTCTCACCAAGTCATTTGAGGCGGCGCAGAAAAAAGACTAGACCAGGGAAAGGTGTTGCACAACTCGGACAACAATCGCAACAATCAGTCCCCCCTCTTGTCGTTCGTAATGAATATGGTTCGAACTTAGACTTAGACATCGATTTTGAGGAGCTGGCTCGGTTTTACGAGGAAACTGGTTTGGACCTTGCCCAAGTGCTCGCTGAAGGATCATCTGCTCTGAAAGTGGGTCCTTGGAAGAAATTTGAACGTGGAAAGAGTCTATACAACCCTGAGGCCTTAGGTGAACTGGGTACGCAAATGTACCTGCTAAACAAGTGGTACATGGCGACGTGTGAACGGGGAGAGGCCTTTGTTACTGTCAGAGTTAGAAACCAACATTACTTCTATGGCGATGATGTTATATATGTCGAGTTTGAAGAATTACACCAACTATGCCACCTGGACTCTCTTGATAAAAGTCTCATTAGCTGCTATTGTCTGTAAGTGTGATTATTTTCTACTATTAAAGTATGTATATATAAAGCTACATGTATATATATACATTATATATCCTCACACTATATTTTTATATATGCAGATATGAGATGACAGAACTTAGAAAGAGAAAGGATAATGATGTTGGTTTCGTTGATCCAAATGTCGTATTCAAACACCCTAATCCCCCGCCTCAATGGAAAGCTGAACTCGAGAAAAATCTCATGAGGTTCTTAGTGAACCAACAAAACAAGGACATACTCTTCCCCTACAACTTCAAGTGAGTGTTAAATAATTAATGTCGATCATATGGACATTTGTTCAATTATTTGCTTACTAGCTAAGCTATCTCCCATATATATACATATATGTTGACTCTAGTTAATGTCGATCATATTTGTGTATAAAAACATATGCAACAATCACTGGATATTGATGATCATCGATATGGCCAATAGTCGGTTGAGAATCTTAGACTCGTTAAGAAAAGAGCAAACAGAGTACCAAGACATGATAGATATTATCCAAGGGTAATATGGTCTCTCTAGCAACTATATATACCCCGATCTCTTAACTGCAACAATTATTAAAGACCAAATTAATGTTTTATTTTATTGGGCATAGTGTTTGGAAAAGTTTTATTGAGAATCACCACATGAAACATTACAAAGCGCCACTGGATGTAATCGCACACAAAGTAAGTACTATCTACATTTATATATATATATATATAATTCAATTAACACCATGTATGCTTTCAATTCACCGGATCTTTTTTCTCGTAAAAGTGGGTTGTGAGGCAAGAACAGGGGAACAACTACTGTGGATACTATATTTGCGAGTTTATCGGGGCGTATACAAAAAGAACTCCTGAAGAGATCCTCAAAGTATGTTATATAAATATATTCATATATTCACAATTTCTTTTGTTGCTCATATATATAAGTAATCAAGTGACCAACACACACATATATATATATATTAATACTTTTCCTTTAACTTTTACTGAAGACTCTATGGTTGAAGGAAAAAGTCATGCGACGTGACCTACTGAAAGCAATTCAAGAGACCATAGCAGGATTTCTTAATGACCAGGTCCTCAACCCCGCCGGCGATTTCTACAATGACGTCAACGAAACATAGAAGCCAAACTAGATGGAGTGATTTTGTTATCCCAAGGATATGATAGAATATACAATGCAACCTTTATTTGTAATATATATATATATATATATATATACACACACACATACATATTATATGTACATAAAATAACGTACAATATATGTATATGCATGTAATATATACGTTAGCTTCATACTTTAGTTTGTACAAAATGTTCGAACATTATAAACGTGTAGAATACGTATATTATTAGCAGCGTAGAACGCATATTCAAAAACCAAAATGAATCATCAATTGAAAATAGAAACAAAAAAAGAAAAAAGGAAACCTTTAGTCCCGGTTGGTAATACCAACCGAGACTAAAGGGCCGCCCCACGTGGCCAGGCCGGAAGGCTCTTTAGTCCCGGTTGGTCTTACCAACCGGGACTAAAGGTGCACCTTTAGTCTCTGGCACGAAACCGGGACTAATGGATGGGACCTTTAGTCCTGATTTCGTACTCCCGGTTCCAAAACCGGGACTGAAGGCGGTTGAGAACCAGGAGTATAGCTCGTTTCTCCACTAGTGGCTTCTCGCCTTCACCCGCACCTCCGACTTCATGACCCAGCTCTAGTCTTACGCCCGTAGCTAATAGCGCCGTCATCCTCAGCCTGTTCGGTTGGCTGGGTCGTTTCGTTGCTGGTTCGTAAAGAAGTACTGCTGGCTGGTTTGTGTGAGAAAAACACTGTTCCGGCTGGAAATTTACGATTGTTTACGACAAGCCACAACCAAACGAACAGGCTGCTATGGTTGGGGCGCACAACCATCTTCATCCTTGATTGGGCCGCGCTTAGGCTCGGTTTCTCCCTTTGTCACGTCACGCACGTGGTTGGGTATCGAGCCGAGGAGCATGTGGTGCAGCCCACGTGGCACGTGCGCCGCAAGCCGCCACCCTCGCGTGCCGCTTGCCGCAACCCTCGAGGGAGAGAGAGAGAGAGAGAGAGAGAGAGAGAAAACAGAGGGAGCTAGGGAGACGAGGAGAGAGGGGGATTAGACCCGTTTGAATGGGTTCGAGACTCGACAAGATATTAGAAATCTAGACGAGCGTTTTGAGAGTTTAGAGATTAAGATGACATAATCATACAAGTTTAAGGTCCGCCAGTGAACTTTACTCCTATGTCACATATCTATTTAAATGTGCATTATGGTTTTGCTAAATGTGTTGTTATCTTTACCGAAAAAAGTTATGCAACCTAAGATTTCAATCTTATTAACTAGTTCATTAAGTTAAACTAGAAAAACAAGTAGGAAAGCAAGTGAATGTGAAAGCTTAAATGAGATGACAGAGAAAACAAACTCTCAACTTGAGGTACATCCGTACAAGTTAGAGTACACTCAGGGGCGGAGCTCTCAATATGCCGAGCTATGGCACTCGCCATACCTTAAATTTCCAGCGACTTTTACCTCTAAATTCACTCTGTACCATAATCACATCAAAGAAAATGAAGTTTCGCTTCAAAAGACTCAGCTTCAGATGCGTAGAGGAAGAAGAACAGAAACACAGCTTACAAACAGTTACCAGGCCTCATGGGCTGCTACTTTAATGTGGTCGTATGGGCCCTTTGGCCTTTTACTACGGCCTGCTTGACAAGCGACGATTCGAGTTCACGGAATCGACGAATCGTTGTTTCGTGTCCCCGCCCTGCGGCGCCGGCAGCTCAGCTCAGCTACCTGCCCTCTCTACGGCGCCGCGACCACCTTTCACCGCGAGTGCCGAACACGAATCCTGGCGTCGTCGTCGAGTTGGTAACAGCGGCAGCCGGCAGTGTCTTCCTGATGCGCTGAAGGTCTGAAACAAACCGATCTCTAACTAATCAAGATCTGATCAGGACATCAGTCATCAGCATCAGGCATGACCAACGTCCTTGTGTGCAAAAGAAGCCAAGTTAATCATTTTTTATTATTAGCCACGTGAACCTTGGATTATTAATTAATTACTTAGTTTGTTTGATTACTTAACACGTATATTGTACTTCCTTTGGTTTATCGCCGTTGAGTTGGCATTGATACTTTCAATGGCGACGGCATAAATTGAAAGGGTCCTTTCGGCTATAAAGATTATCAAAATAGAGTTGCGAAGCAAGATACTAAGTGCAATTGCCTAGGTTGCCTAGACGAAATTGAAGTGCGTTATCACTCGGTTAGTCTATTGACTTCACTTGTATCTTTTATTTATCCTCAACGTTTTTACTCATATAGTAGGTGACGATCATGATATTGTTATATGTGTATAAACAAATTTAGTGAGACATCTTTGCTTACCTATGTTATTTATTTCACCGTACCTTAAATAATTTCCGTCCTTCGCCACACTATTAGATCAAGCCTCAACAAATCTACTAACCAAAAACGTGGAAGCAGAATGCTATAGAAAAAAAAATACTAGAACGGAAAACAACGTCAAGACACGTTTTTAACAAAGTAGTGTTAAGAACTAGCTATTATGTCCTTCATCCGTCCCAAAATAAGTGTTATTTTCGCTTCCTGAGAAATCAAATGCTTTAAATTTTGATTAAATATATACAAGATTACTCCCTCTATTTTAAATTATAAGTCATTTTAACTTTCTTAGAAGGTCAAATCATATCAAGTTTGACCAACATTATAGAGAGAACTACAAAGATTTATGACATAAAAAATATATACTATGAAAATATGATTAATAAATAATCTAATGATACTTATTTAGTATCATATAAATGTTATTATTTTATTATATAAATTTGGTCAAACTTGAGATGTTTTGACTCTCTAAAAAGTTAGAATGACTTATACTTTGGAACGGAGTGAGTAATATTTATAGTACAATTAATATCATTAGATATGTCGTTGAATATATTTTCATAATAAATTTATTTAGAGATGTAAATGTTGCTAATATTTTTAGAGTTAAATACACTGGTGGCCCTTAAACTTGTAGCTCTGTGCCACTTAGGTTTACGAACTCGCAAAACTGAAATCTAGCTCCCTGAACTCACTACCGGACTCAGTGAATTTGCCGAGTGCCAGGGGCACTCGGCAAAGCCCAATTTGCACTCGGCAAAGGCTTTGCCGAGTGCTGCACTCGGCAAAGAGCACTCGGCAAAAAAAGAGTCGGCAAAGACGTCTTTGCCGAGTGTCTTTTGTCGGGCACTCGGCAAAGCCTTTGCCGAGTGCCGACACTCGGCAAAGTTGGAACCGAAAAAAGCCGAAAAAATGGGAATTTTTACCAAAAAAAAAATGAAATTTTTTTTTAATTGGTGGAGGCCCCCACCGGTCGGCGCCCATCCATCTCCGGCTTTTTTCGCGTAAATTTCACGGCTACGCGGCTGACGGGATTCGAACCCAAGACCTCCCGCTGCGCACAAACCTCCTCTACCACTACACCACACTGTCACTTGTGTCTAGATTCCGTTTTAGTTCCCAATATATTATACTAAACCGAGTGTAAATTGCTTATTTGAGACCCTAAATGAATTCAAATCAAAAAGTGGTCAACTACAAAGTTTCATAACTTTTTGAGATCTACAATTTTCATTTAGTAAGTTTTTCCATCCGAGGTCGTTTGAAAAATTTGAATTTTAAATTTGAGAGATTCAAACGTAGTTTTGCATGATAAGATGATTTCAAATCAAAAAGTTGTCAACTACATAGTTTCATAACTTTTGGAGATCTACAATTTTCATTTAGGAAGTTTTTTCATCCGAGGTCGTTTGAAAAATTCAAATTTTAAAATTTTCAAATTCAAACGTTGTTTTTGCAGGAAAAATGATTTCAAATCAAAATGTTGCCAACTACAAAATTTCATAACTTCTCAAGATCTACAAAGTTTATTTTGGTCATTTGTTCATCCGACATAGTGGTAGTAACATTGTTCACAAATCATATATATCTCTCTTCTATTTTCATGAAATTAATATGAGAGATGTACATTTTATGAACAACGTTATTGTCGCTTTGTCAAATGAAGAAATGACCAAAATAAACTTTGTAGATCTTGAGAAGTTATACAACTTTGTAGTTGAAAAGTTTTTCATTTGAATTCATTTAGGGCCTCAAAAATTGATTCGAAAAACTGATTTGCCGAGGGCCAAAAAAATGCACACGGCAAAATACCTCTTTGCCGAGTGCCAAAATATAGGCACTCGGCAAAATACGGCTTTGCCGAGTGCTAGAAAAAAGGCACTCGGCAAACTGAGAGTAAATTGCTTGTTTGAGGCCCTAAATGAATTCAAATCAAAAAGTGGTCAACTACAAAGTTTCATAACTTTTTGAGATCTACAATTTTCATTTAGTAAGTTTTTCCATCCGAGGTCGTTTGAAAAATTTGAATTTTAAATTTGAGAGATTCAAACATAGTTTTGCATGATAAGATGATTTCAAATCAAAAAGTTGTCAACTACATAGTTTCATAACTTTTGGAGATCTACAATTTTCATTTAGGAAGTTTTTTCATCCGAGGTCGTTTGAAAAATTCAAATTTTAAAATTTTCAAATTCAAACGTCGTTTTTGCATGACAAGATGATTTCAAATCAAAATGTTGCCAACTACAAAATTTCATAACTTATCAAGATCTATAAAGTTTATTTTGGTCATTTGTTCATCCGACGTAGTGGTAGTAACATTGTTCACAAATCTTATATATGTATCTTCTACTTTCATGAAATTAATATGAGAGATATGAGATATGTAGATTTTATGAACAACGTTATTGTCGCTTTGTCAAATGAAGAAATGACCAAAATAAACTTTGTAGATCTTGAGAAGTTATACAACTTTGTAGTTGAAAAGTTTTTCATTTGAATTCATTTAGGGCCTCAAAAATTGCTTCGAAAAAATGATTTGCCGAGGGCAAAAAAAAAATGCACACGGCAAAAAGCTTCTTTGCCGAGTGCCAGAAAAAAACACTCGGCAAAGACGTATTTTGCCGTGTGTTTTTGTTTGCCGAGTGTATTTTATTTGGCACTCGGCAAACACGGTATTTGCCGAGTGCCCGATAAAATACACTCGGCAAAGCCTCGGCACTCGGCAAATCGCCGGTTTCCGGTAGTGGCTTGTTAAGTCGTGCACTGCAGGTCCATACCCCTTTATGTAGCCGCTGACTTTGATAAAATTTTATAAAAAATACCCTAAAGTTATCTCCTACCTTCAGCAGGTGCAGCACGGCCACACCGTGCGCCACCGCGGCCATCTCGACCGCTCGAAGCTGCCTATCGCGGCAATCTCAGCTGGACTCGAAGCTGCCGTCGCTGTCCGACCCGCTCGTGAACGGCATCAGTAGCAGTAGCAACTAGCCGAGTGCAGGGACGAGCCTCTGTCCCGTCGTGGCCGTGCAAACACGTCTGAATTAACCCTCTCCATCCACGACCCGCACCACCAGTCCACCACCACCGGACTATGGCCGACAAGCAGCTCGCCTTCCGCACCAGCGTCAGCTCCTTCCTGGGCCTCGCCAGGATGAACTCGCCCGAGTGGGCCTACGCGCTCGTCGGCTCCCTCGGCTCCATGATCTGCGGCTCCTTCAGCGCCATCTTCTCCTACATCCTCAGCGTCGTGCTCAGCGTCTACTACGCGCTGGATCCACGCTACAGGCCACCGAGACGCTGACGTTGGCGCCGGACTTCATCGAGGGCGGGCAGCACGACGCGACGCCGTCCATGAAGCTCACCATGCACCCTAGCCAGGCGCGCCCCTCCACGTCCCGTGGAGGAGATAGTAAGCGGCTAGGCGCGGCCCTTGAGGAAGCTTGCGGCGGCGCTGCTCCATCTTGTCGGTCACGGACTCCACTTGCTGCAGGTAAGGCCGTGGCGACGCACGTGCAGCACCAGGTGCTCGTGGCGCCCTTCCCCGCCGCCGCCGTCCGTGCTGGTCCCTCGGTCGCACGCGCTCGCGACCTCACTCGTGGAGCACCTCGGCCGAGCGGCTCCGGCGCCTCTGTGGTTGCCTGAGCACCTCGCGCGAGTTGAGCTGCTAGTGCTTCTGCTTGCGCGTGGAGGGGAGCCAACCACCGGAGCACCTGCTGCTTTTCCTCCAGCGGTGGAGCCCGACGACGACGTGGACGCGGTGCCAGAGCGTCCCAGGGGCGAGATGGAGCTGAAGCACGTGGACATCTCGTACCCGTCGCGGCCGGACATCCAGGTGTTCCGCGACCTGAGCCTCCGGGCGCGTGCCGGGAAGAATCTGGCGCTGGTGGGCGAGCACGGGGTGCTGCTGAAGGTAGGAGATGACATTAGGGTGTTTTTCTTAAATAAAATTTTATCATAGTCAGCAGCTACATGTAGGGGTATAGACCTGCGGTGCACGACTTAACAAATTCGAGACCTGATTTCGGTTTTGAGAGTTTGTGGACCTAAGTGGTACAGAGCCACAAATTTAAAGGCTGTCGGTATATTTAACTCTATTTTTTTTATAAATCTAGCGAGACTTATTTTAGGACGAAGGAAAGATAATATGAGACGGCGGTCTCTGTCGTCCCGCATCTTCTTCTGCATGGCTGCGACACCCGTGGCAGCACATGGTTGAGCAAGCCAGCAAGGTGAGAACTGAGAACAGAGTAGGGCTATTGCTACTACCTCCGTCTCTAAATAAATTAATTTCTAAAATTCGTACAAGTCAAACTATCTTATGTTTAACTAATTTTATAAAAAAGTAACAATATCTATGACATAAAATGAGTACATTATGAAAATATATTATATGGTTTATCCAATGATACTAGTTTGATGTCATAAATTTTGATGCGTTTTTTCTAAAAATTCTGTCAAAATTTTAAAAAAATTGACTTAGGCAATATTTATTCAGAAACACCGAGAGAGTACCTTCCTTTCATCGAATATATGTATGATGGCCTATCGCGGGAGCGGGGCGTGGCGGGGGTGGGGTTAGTTGGGACAAGTGGATTTTCCACAACACGCACAGCAGGGACTTTTCTTTGTATACAACTTTGACCGTACGTCATGTAGAGACGGTTCACGGTTGCACTTCGTCCTGTTCGCTTGGCTTATAAGCAGTACTTTTTGTAACACCCCAGGTGTTTGTCACCAGTTAAGCAATGGGTTTGAGCTCAAACATGACATGTCGAGTGGTAATGAAGGTGTCAAGATCAAATCTACATGATGGAGCTCCAACTTAAACTTGGGCCATGCACATTTGCTTACATATGGACCCTTGTTAAGATTATGCAAGAGTAATGTTAAACATGCTTATTCCCTGTACATTACATCCACATGCATCCATCTAGACCCGTGGAAAAGTTTCATGAAGTTTGGAATCAAAAAGTCACATGAAATGATAAGTCATATCTTTGCATGAATTACTTTATCAAGTAGATGGAAACCTATGACGTCAACCAAACCTTGAAACCTTGCTCCAACAACTCTAATTAAACTCTACAACAAAAGTTATGAAGGGTTCATGTTGAGCAAAGATGGAGAAAATATCCGGAAATCATGAAAACCCTAGATTCTATAGCAAAAAGGGCTTTGCGTTGACCGAGAAATAAAGTTGACTTCTGAACCAGATATGAGGTTTGACCAAAAATGAAAGTTGAATAAAAGTTTGATTATAACAAACTTTGTTAAAAGACCAAGTCATGATTCGGTTTCAAAATGGATCAAAACAAGGCTCAAAGTCTAATAGAAAAGCTGAAATCAGCCCGACAGTGTTTGCAGTCCGAAATTCACTAACATCGACATTGACATCCCGCGTTCTCTAAATTTTGCTAAGCAACTCGACTTGACCCCAAAATAAAGGTTGGATCCAAGTTCATGGAGAAGAGCATATAAAAAGATGGCACTCGTTGGACTTCGTTTTGACCATCAATTTTGGACTTTTGTTCATCGCTGTCAATGCGCTGACACTGTCACTTTGGAGCACAGTTAATCGCTAATCCATAGCCCTTATGGCAGTGCACCTTAAATAGAAATTGTAGAGCATTATGTGGGCTGCAACTTTGCTTTTGGGTCCATGTCCAAATTTGGCCTACAAACGGCCCAGAATCGTGCCCCACGCTGATCGCTTTGCTGCCCGCCACGTGCTCGGTAAAATGCCCCAATGGGCGGCGTGTGTCCAGGGCGTGGCCGCCATGCACAGAGCGAGCCCGCCATTGCGTCCGTGTGCCCTGCTCGCTACCACGTGCGCTGCACGTCCTTGCACCGCTGCGCCCTCCAGAGGTGGATGCCGAGCTCCCTCTGGCTCACTCGCTCGCCCTCCCATCGCCCCTCTCGCTCCCTGCCTCTCGCTCGCGCGGCCGCGCGAATGCTGCCGCCGAGCTTGCTGCTGCCAGTGCTACTGCCAGCGCTGCTGCCCCTCGGACTCTCCACGCCCAGCTACACGCACGTTGCCGTCCACCTCCACTTCCGCGTCGCCTCGCAGCTGCAATGGTCGGTCGTGCGCGGATGCCGCCATGGCCGAGGAGGGCCGAGTTCGCCGCTGCCGCGGCCAAGCCGTTCGGGCTCATCTCAGGCCGAGCAAGATAGTCCTGCGGGTTCGCTATGCTCCCTTGGTGCTCCTCCACCCCTACTTCGCCGCCGGTGAGCACCACGGTGGCCGGAAGCGCGAGCGCCGACGTGCTGCTCTGTTCCGGCCGGGTGAGGAAGACGATGGACCTCGCGCGGCAATAAGGGAAAAGACAGGGGTTATGTGAAGAACTAGTGACTCTAGTGAACAGTGCCAAAAAGGATCCATTTGTTCGTGTTCAATTTGTGTTTTCCGCAGGGACCCCGATGCAAGATTTCAATTTCCTTTTTCTCTGGTTTTTACAGATTTGAATGCTCCACTTTGAAAATTCATAGTAATTTGTAGCAAAATCGTAAAATAGTAAATGAGGACTTTTTGGAATCCTTGTGAAATGCTCTGTGCACTAGATCAATAATATTACATGTTTTAGTTTAAAGGTTTAGCTGTAAAAATAGATTTAGGCAGATAGGTTCTTAATGCTAGTCATGTCTTGTCTTTTTTATAACTGCAGTTATTTTACTCAAATAAATGTGAAATTTTTATGGAGTGTTACGGATGTGATTAGTGATGTATGGTAAAAAAATTCAGTATTTTAGGCTTGATAGTTTAAGATCTATAAAAATAACAAATTACCTGTATTGCCTTACCCCTATTCTGAATAGGTCTGCAAGATTAAATTAATTGGCTTAGTTAGGTTATGAATCATGACTTTGTGATAATACATGAGTTGTATTAATTTTATTAAGCTTTTCAAAAAGCTAAATATCATGATTTTTGGTTAAGTAGATCTTGAGTTATACTTGCTTAAATATCAGTGGCTGTTTCTGCCCAAACTCTGACAGGGTTACCTTGTTGGTATGGTGGGGCCTTGTTAATAGTAGAATTAGCTTTAGGTGTTTACAACAAAGTTGTTTAGAATTTGATAAGCTTTCTAAAAAGTCTAGAACCACATTTATTGGACATGTATAACTCCATTTATAGCTGTTTAAAGTGGCATGTCAGTTTCTGTCTATGTTTTGGACAGAGATGCAATTATTGGATTAATTGACCCTTATAACTGTAGAATCATTTTAATATGAGAATAAGAAAGTTGGAGGTAACTTCCTAATCTTTTTAAAAAGTTATGGTTCATGTTTGTTGGAGATCTAGAACTCTAGTTATGCTTCTCTGAAGTTTCTATCAGTTTTCTGTACCACTGCTGTTGGATTGCATTTGCAGTTTTGCTTGTGCAATTATTTTCGTGGTGTAAATGATGTTTGCTATGGTTGTAGTGAATACAAAAGTTGTAGAAAATTCCATGGTCTTGCTTGTGTTCAAATTTTAAGGCCATAGGCCTGATAGTGTAGGAGTTATATGACTTTTAAGTCTCCTGTCAGGTTTTGATTGTATTCTGAGCAGATCTAAAAGATGCTAGTGTTTGATCTAGTTAGGATTTGAATGAGCTTTTGGTGATAATAACAAAGTTGTAGATAATTCATGTATCTAGCTTCTGTTAAAATTTGGTGGTATTTGGTCTTGTGGTTTGTGAGTGATACCTGTTTAAAGTTGGGTTATACAGTTGATTGCTCTCTGTCTTGTTTAGACCAGTTTCAGTAAATGTATAATTTCGACCTACTTAACTTGTGAGTCATGCTATGATGGTTATAGATGAAATGTAGATAATTTCATAAGCTTTCCAGAATGTTTTCTTGCAAGTCATTTGGATTTGTGTAACTCTAGTTATAGCTAAATCTTGTAGCTGCTGTTTACATGTCCAGAAATTAACAGATTCCAATTATAGTTGTTTGCTTGTATATTGCTAAGTGTGGCTCATACCTTTGATGATGGTGGAGTTAGAGTACCTGAGATCTTGGGAAACTTGTGTCATGCTTGGTGTTGTCATCTTCTTTGCTATCGCGGGATAAGAAATTGTGCGATATTTAAAGTAGGCAATGCGAAGTGCTGGTGCATGATTAATGTAACCTTGTGCTTATCTTACTTACGGCATGCGATGCATTGTCTATTGCACTTTCATGTATTCATACACTTGCATATTGCATCTCATCTAGGTACGCTAGATGCACCACGTGAAGGATGCGATGTTGGAGCCAAACCCGAAGACAGCGTTTGATGGATCTATCCCGAAGATGGAAGGACTAAGCAAGTGCTAGGACCTAAGATGTCACCAGGACGGTGCAAGCTAACTGAACTGACTTGTGTTGGATCCCAGGCAAGCCCCGGAGCATATTAAGCCTCCTAATTTTCGAAATGCAGTTAAAGTATTATTGTTACATATATATATTATTGCATTAAGTTTAGGTGTTGGATGCAAACACTTGCTGCATTGGTTATCCAATCCTTGTCCAGATATTGATACCCTGAATCCTATGTAGCTCAGGTTCGTGTAGTGCTTAGCCCTGCTTAAACACGGTAGAAGTCAGGTGATTTCCTGTCACCTGCGAGATATAGGGACATACATATGGCATGGTTGGCTATATTTGCTATCGTGGAAAAGAACCTGTCTTAATTTGAAATGAAGACCGGGCGGAGGCTTGCCGGTTTGTAGTGACTCCGTCTGTGTCGTTTAAGGACTGAATCTTGGAGCCTTTCCTGTTCATGTTGAACGCATGTCTCTCTCTTAGTTGGCCGTGTCCGAAGACCGACCGCGAAGCCGAGTAGCTCAACTCAGGCCGGGAGTCGATAAGTATAAAGGACGCCTCGGAAGGGAGCCGTAGGCGTGAGTCCAAGGGCAGGTGATTTAAAAGTCCTGATCGTCCTGGTAGAAGGGTAATCCCTGAGAGCGCTGGCGCTGATCGAACCCACGAATTTGGTTCCTGAGTTGTACCAAAGGTGACCCACGGCTACCCTTGCAAAGTATGCCAGGGAGAGTTAGGAATACCCCTCAGCTGAGTTGTAATTCGATTCGAGTCGCCGTCTCTCCCGGTTAGTGAGAACTTGACGGGCTTATCTCCAAAGTAGATACACCAAATAACATAATGGTTCAGAAATGATGATATGATGATGACAGCCTTATTATACCCGCTATGGTTAATATTGTTTGCTCCTAATAAGTGAGTGCTCTAGTACAGGTGCTAATCTAGTGGACAGGTAAATGATGATAAACTTAATGCTAAGTTTAAATTGGGCACTATATTCATAAGCTTTTTTATGCAACTATGAAGCTAGCCCACCTCATAAGCCTTGCATGACCCTTGGTGTCCTTTATTTCTAGTTTTGACGGGTAAGTCTAGCTGAGTATCTTCTCGTACTCAGGGTTTATCCCACCATGTTGCAGGTGAAGTTCTCGGCCTGTTGAAGATGGTGGCTAACCGCCGGTGGGCTCGGTGATTCTATAGTTACTTCTCGTCTATATGCTTTTATCGGATGATGTCACTTATGCTAGCAATGTATTTGGAACATATATTAATGTAATCTTTTGAAAGCTATGTTGTTTTCACTAATCGATTTTGAAACTCAAACGGGTACTTTTAATTGTGAACCCAGTTGTAATATTATTTTCGCTGCAACCCTGTATATGTGATGTGTATTTGCTTAATCACGCGATCTTGGTTGTGATGTTGATTTACCGAGGTCTTTTGGGACACTCGGCGGACTACCGGGTTTATATGAGTGAAAGTATGCACGTGTCAACGTGTTAGCGGGGACAGCCGTACTTGATCTTGTATAAATTGGGCGGTTCTGTTATACTTTTTCAGTCAATGAATAATATTTTTTTCTCACAATAAATCAACTAACATTATTTTTAGTGATGTGCATATGTGTTAATCGATATGGGTAATGGTAACTGCCTCGCAAGCACCGATATGGGTAAGGTAGCTAATTAATCGATGCTAGCCATATGTGTTGCTGGTGCCTCTTCCGTGATGTGCAGGCAACGTAGCACCGCCTTGGCACCATCAGGCAGCAGCCTTGCCTGCCAGATGCCACTATTTGCGTGAAGGGAGTGTTCGGCCGAACTGAATTCTTTTTACAGTCGGAGCAGTATTTCTTTTTCACAACGTTTCAACGTAAACAGAGTTTCCATGCATGAACAGTAAAATTTTCAGTCCAGCGGAACACTCTCGACGGCAGCAAGCTTGCACATGTACAATACATGTGTTCCATGCATGTCAACTGCCGACAGACAGCACAGAACGGGCGCACTGTATAGCTCGTATTTATTCGTTTTTTTATACTTGTTTATCTCGCTCTTATTTTTCTCCTGTTGGTTGTTGGTGTTCTGGCGAGGCATCTTTAAAATTGAATTCATTTTAATAATTATTATTTAGACACATTTCCGATGTATATGGCCTGCCTTGCCTTTTTAGAATGGTCATTTTATATAGCGCAACACCGTAGCATGAGTTGCAATTAAACGACATGCAACACTTAGGGCTCGTACAGCGGCCGTCCTTTCCCGTCTCTATCTTGCCAAGTTTACAAAAATCCCCTCCGTTCTACTTAGAGACGGTCTCCCCGTCGTCTCGCGAAGCGACGATGAAGGCCCGTGCTCCGAGGCCCAATCGATGGGGTCAGCTGCGCTGTACGACCTCGCCCCCTCGAGTCGACGGCGTGCTCGGATCCCACGCGGGCGCTCGTGGTCTCTGCATTGGGCGCACGCGGGATGTACTGCGCGGCAAAATCCATCTCCAGCATATGTCCTCGGTGTCCTCGATCTCGTCCCCCATCCCCATCGGTCCTTCTTCAGCACCGGCCACCAGCATCCTCGTCGCCGGTGTCGCCCGAGATGTCTGCGTTGTCGTCGGCAAGGAAGAGCAATGACTTGGCCTCAGCTAGGAACGACAAGGGCGTGGCAACAACGGCCTACTCCATAGATGCATCTGCCGGAGGTGGGTTTTCATTCCTCACTTCACCATCTCTAGCTTGATAGGATGCAACTAGCGGTGATCCGATTTCGCTTGCATTTGGGCGTTCAGCGCCTGGGACCATCATGGTAATCAAAGCACTTGTAATTATGGACTGCTTTCCTGAATTATGCAAAATCGTTGTGGACTGCTTTCCTGAATTATGCCAACTATGAATTCAATGTCTTGTATAGAGAACTCTGAATGGCCATGGGCTGCTAGGTTTTGACCATGCAGTTGCTCCTTCGACTTCAAACTGTTGTTGCTTCTGAAAAGAGCTCTTTTCTTTGTTCTGTGTCCCTGCTCAGGTTTCTACATATTCAGTAACTCTGAATTTTGAGCACCTACCAGCTGTTCTGTTTCCGTATCGACATGCTATTGTCACATGCTAGCACAGAAACAATATACTTCCTATACTATCCTTCACCTTTGACAAGTTTAGCAAAATTCAGGAAGAAGCTAATGCAAACCGCATCAAGTACTAGAACTGCAGCATAAGTTATCATCCTAGAAGCTTGAATGTTGTCTGAAAACTGAAGCCAAATATGCTATCTGAAAACTGAAGTTTGGGACTGAATTTTGCTACGTACTAAATATTACTGTTTCATATTAGTCTGAAAACAAGTAACATCTGTTCATTCAAGCAATAAAAGGGGAAGCTTCTTCAGTACACTGTAACGTAAACGGAACACAATATGACATGGGTTACTATCTTGCTGATAAAATATATCAAAGCTCGGCCAACACAAAGGAAACTCAAGAAGGATCTAATCAAGCACATATGGCAACACTATGAAAACAAAGGAAATTAGACAAAAGGCGTTGCAACTTGTCAGGGACCAATACTAGGGTACCCGAAGAGAACGAGCTAATGACCATCAACATTGATTCATCCGAGCAGTCAAAAGCGTGACTACAACTCCAACCGACCCCCAGGTGCACGGGCTCCACCTCGCCCGACCCCGAGGCCGCGGGCTCCGTCTCGTCCGATCTCTGTGGGCGGGCTTCGTCTCATCCGACCCTGAGGCCACGGGCTCCGTCTCGCCCGACCTCTGGGGGTGGGCGCCGCCTCGCCCGACCCCGAAGCCGCGGGCTCCGTCTCGCCCGACCTCTGGTGGCGGGTTCCGCCTCGCCCGACCCCGAGGCCACAGGCTCCGTCTTGCCCGACCTCTGAGGGCAGGCTCCACCTTATCCGATCTCGAGGCCGCGGGCTCCACCTCGCCAGACCCAGAGGCTGTGGGCTCCGCCTCGCCTGATCTCTGGGGACGGGCTCCGCCTCGCCCGACCCCGAGGCGGCGGGCTCCGCCTCACCCAACCCCTTGGGTGCGGGCTTTGTCTCGCCCGATCCCTTGGGTGCGGGCTCCGTCTCATCCGACGAAGACCCATACCGCCGCCGACCTCTCTAGGTCCAAGCGTATGGGCCCGAGTCAAAACTCTGACCCCAGGGAAGGGACTGGCATGCCTCGATGTAACCCGTGGCCATGTCAGGCCATACCTAAGGGTTCACATCAAGAACAGCGTCGGGCGTGCCGGTGCTATTCTATCCAACCATCGTATGAACGATGACAGGTGCGTCAGTTTACCACGACATCCGCCGGGGGCGGGATGGAACACCATGACCGACAGAAAACACCTGCGCATGGCGTCAGTGATGGATAGGACCGCAACGTGGAGTTATCATTGTTGACATCTATAGGATCGGTGGGATCCACATGAAGGAGAACAAGGACTCGGCGATCCTGAAGGCCTTCTTCTCTCTCTCGTTCTTCTCCTTTCCTCCGCTGTAACCCATACTCTCTCTTGGCCTATAAAAGGGAAAGTAGGGCGTCCCATGAAGGGGATCGACCGACCAACCCTTGGAAACCAGATCGATCCAGATCCGCACAAAAGCACAACACGTACACACGTTGAGCAACACTCGAGCTCTTAGCATCCGTTCACTCCTTTCACCAGAGACTTGGGATCCTTTCCCTCTCTCGCCTATTTGTAACCCCTACTATAAACTTTCAGTGCTAGTAACATGAGCAGCAGCGATGACCTAGACGTAGGGACTTTCTGCCTAAACCAATATAAACCTTGTGTCCTCTAAGCACACCATCCGAGCTAGACGCACAATACTAGAAATTTACTCGTCAGTGGTAACTTGAAACATCGACAGTTGGCGCGCCAGGTAGGGGCCTTTTGCGCGTCTTAATGTCCACACTAGGCCTTAGATGGCTAGTCACGGTGCAGCTGAGTCTTGGGCGCGCACGTGCGCTTTGAGAACCTGAACTTCATCATCACAATGGAGGGAGGGTTGGCGTAGGCTTTCGCCGCCGTCCAACCTCTCCACTCCGCCGGACTCAACACGATCGCTAAGGCGCTTGAGGAGCTACAGCTGCACACACTGAAGGCCCATGCCCCCAGGAGCGACCAGCTCCTCGGCTTCGACTATGGGAGGTTAGAGCGCTAGCTCGACGCCTTCCTAGGACCCCGACCATCCTAGGAGGACCTGCACCACCTCACCTTCTCGTTCACCAACGTCATGATGCAGCTTATGGGAGGAGAGCCGCTCTCCCTAGAATACCTCATCTAGAGCTCCCGACAGCGCTCCTATTCGGTCTCCGCAACTCCGTAGAGACCTTTGGCCACCTTGTGGGCGCAACGCACGCCTCCATCCCCTCGAATGATGAGTTTGGGGATGACCGAATATGTTGCGGAGTCTTTCCATGAGCTCCTCGCGGAGAAACGGAGTCACCCTCCAACTCCTAGACTCTAGCAGGGGGAGCATCACCCCTCAGCGTGAATAGTTTCATGGCGGGTACCCTTGAGGGACACAGTCCCCAAAAGCATCCACGTGAGGGAGATGCTACCCCAACAAACTGACCTCGACTGATGAAGGTCGAGGGGGATAGCAGGGACCCCACTCGCCTAGGTGGAGCAAGCTGAAGTCCCGACACCAAGAGCTCAAGGAGCCTGACTCCAGCTCGAACAGGACACGTGCAAAGCTCGAGTGAGAGATCGAGCAGCCATGGAGACGGTGGCAGTGCTGCACAGCACCGTGGCCCCATGACATGTTAATCCGCGAGGATCATCGAGGGACAGATGAAGGCCCTCCCACACTTCACCCGAGGCGAAGCCAGAACATCGCTAGCTATGGGCGGCCTCGCTCTGGGGGCTTCCGAGGCCCACAACGCTCGAGGATCGATGGACCCATCACAAGATTCGCACGCCACTGGAGCATGCGGTGGCATAGTAGGCCGAGAACTCGCTGTCCCGATGACATGAGCTCGACGCTAGCCAGCACACGCCCTTAGAGCGACCCAATAAGGATATGTTAGTCCACCAGGTGGGGCAAGGTGGCGAGCCATGTGCCGTGGTCCTATTGCATGGGCGTCTCGGCCGCAACCGTGACACGCGCGACACCCTCGATGCCCGCAGGTGTGCCCGCTGCGATGCGAGGGAGGGGGCTAGCCATGGCTACCACCCTCGTCATGGCGGACGCTACGATAGCGGTGAGGACCGAAGCCTGACCTTGACTTGCCAGGACCTCAGGCGTTTGGCCGACACATTCTCAACGTCGCCTTCCCACCGTGGTACCGACCATCGGCCAACATCTAGAAATACTCTAGGGAAACAAACCCTCGACCGTGGCTCGAGGATTATCGGCCTGCTTGCCAAGCTAGTGGGGCGGATAATGATGATTTTATTATCCGCAACCTTCCATTGTTCCTTGCCGATTCGGTGCGAACGTGGTTGGAACACCTTCCACCCAACAGAATTCAAAGTTGGGCGGACCTAAAAGAGATTTTTGTGAGAAACTTATAGGGCGCATACACGCGTCTTGGGAACCCATGGGATCTCATAAACTATCGATAGAAGTCCAGGGAAACCCTTCGTGGGTACATCCAGTGCTTCTCCCTATAGTGCAACGAGCTGCCCAACGTCGCCGACGCCGACATCATAGGAGCCTTCCTGTCCGGGATCACTTGCGAGTCCCTAGTTCACAAGCTAGGACATAAGGGCATGTGAAACACCAAGGAGCTCCTCAACATCACCACTAGCCAAGCCTTGGGCGAGGAGGCGGTTGAGGTGATTTTTGATCACCTTGAAGGCAAGGCGAAGTGGGACGAGGACGCTGACAAAGGTGCCTCCAACCATCCTAGCAAGAAGAAGAACAAGTAGCGGTGCGAGGGCTCGCTCATGGCCCCCACCAACCGTAAGGGGGGTCAAAAGCCCACCGAAGGCACCCCAAACCACTTTGAGAAGCTGCTCAAAGGGCCATGCATGAACTATGCCTTCCCCGTGAAGCATCTATACAAGGATTGTGGCCTCATGAGGTGGTTCTTGTCCAGAGGCTCCAACAAGGGTGAGCATAGGGGGGACCCCAAGCCAGCCACAGATGACGCCGAGGGGAAGGACATCGGCTTTCCAATGCTAGACGGTTGCCTCATGGTCTTTGGAGGGTCGATGGCCTACGACTCTAAGCTCCACCAGAAGCTTGCATGCCATGAGGTCTACATGGCCGAGTCGGCCACGCCTACCTTCCTTCGATGGCCAGAGTCCGCCATAACCTTTGATTGGATTGACCACCCAGAAAGCATCCCACAGCCGGGAAGATATCCACTCATGGTCAACCCGATTATCGACATGAAGTGGCTCACCAAGGTGATGATGGATGGAGGCAGCGGCCTCAACATGATGTATGCTAAAATGCTCGATGCCATGGGCATCAACCGAGCGCGCATCTAGCCAACCGGGGCACCTTTGCACATCATCGTGCTAGGAAAACAGGCCGTGCCACTTGGGTAGATCGATCACCCCATCACCTTTGGGGATCCAACCAATTATAGGACAGAGACATGATGCTAGGTTCCACAGAACCTACCACGCCATCCTAGGACGTCCATGCTATGCGAAGTTCATGGCTGTCCCCAACTACACCTATCTAAAGTTGAAGATGTTGGGTCCATATGGGGTCATCACCATCGGCACCTCCTTATAGCGTGCCTATGAGTGCGAGGTCGAGTGTTGCGAACATGCCACGACAATCATCGCCTCCAAAGAGCTTGCAGCCATTAGGAAGGAGGTCATCGAAGAGGCACCCGACCCCAAGCGGTCAGCCAAGTCTTTCAAGCCTATGGAGGGTGCCAAGGAGGTCCTCATAGACCCCAACAGCTCCAAGGGCAAAGTGGTGCGCATTGGCACCATGCTTTCCTCTAAATAGGATAGTGCGCTCGTCGACTTCCTCCATGCCAATAGAGACATCTTTGCATGGAGACCCCTAAACATGCCAGGCATTCCAAGAGAAGTCGCCGAGCATGCCTTAAAGATCATGGTAGGCCCCAAACCGGTGAAGCAGCTCCTACGTCGCTTCGACGAGGAGAAACGCAGGGCCATTGGTAAGGAGATCGTGAATCTTTAGGCGGCTAGGTTCATCAAGGAAGTATACCACCCTGAGTGGTTAGCCAATCCCGTTCTTGTACGAAAGAAGAGTGGGAAATAGAGAATGTGTGTTGACTACATGGGTCTCAACAAAGTGTGTCTAAAGGATCCGTTTCTTTTGCCACGCATAGACCAAGTAGTCAACTCGACCTCAGGGTGCGAAACCCTTTGCTTCCTTGATGCGTACTCCGGGTACCATCAAATTACGATGAAAGAGTTTGACCAGCTTGTGACATCTTTCATCACCCCATTCGGATCGTTCTGCTATGTCACAATGCCATTCGGTCTAAAAAACATGGGGCTACGTACTAGCGTTGTATGCTCAAGTGTTTCGAGGACCTCATTGGGCGAACCATTGAGGCCTACGTGGATGACATCGTGGTCAAGTCTAAACAGGCTGACCAGGTCGTAGCTGACCTAGAGCAGACCTTTGCGAAACTCTGAGCAAACGACATTAAGCTCAAACCCGAGAAGTGTGTTTTTGGGGTCCCATGGGGTATGCTGCTGGGTTTTATCATCACCGAGCGTGGCATCGAAGCCAACACAAAAAGATCTTAGGATCACAAGGATGGGCCTGATTCAGAACATGAAGGGGGTACAACGAGTTACATGGTGCCTCGTCGTGCTCAGCCGCTTTATCTCACGCCTCTGCGAATGAGGTCTTGCCCTCTATCGGCTCCTAAAGAAGGCTGCCCATTTTGAATGGACACCTAAGACCTAGGAGGCACTTGACATGGTCAAGCACCTTCTGATGAAGGCCCCGATCTTGGTCCCTCCAACCGACGGAGAACCGCTTCTGCTCTACATTGCGACCACCATGCAAGTGGTCAGCGCTGCCCTGGTGGTAGAGCGAGAAGAAGAGGGACACGCCCTCAAAGTGCAGCATCCCATGTACTTCATTAGCGAGGTCTTGTCTGATTCCAAGACCCGCTACCCCCAAATTTAGAAGCTCCTATACGCCGTCCTTATCATCAAGAGGAAGTTGCGTCACTACTTTGAGTCACATCTAGTGACAGTTGTGATGTCCTTCCCCCTCAGTGAGGTTGCCCAAAACTAGGATGCCACAGGAAGAATCACGAAGTGGGCACTTGAACTGATGGGTCAAGGCATTTCATATGCCCCCCGGATGGCTATCAAGTCCCAAGTGCTGGCTGATTTCGTTGCAGAGTGGATCGAGATCCAAATGCCACCAGCGGTCATCGACCAAGAGTGTTAGACGATGTACTTTGATGGATCACTGATGAAGAAAGGCGCCGGCGTGGGGCTGGTCTTCATTTCGCACTTTGGGGTATGCATAAGGTACATGGTTCACCTCCATTTCCCCCCTCCAACAATGTGGCTAAGTATGTGGCACTCATCAACGGCCTATGTATCGCCATTGAGTATTGTATCTAATGGATTAACATCTGAGGTGACTCCCATCTGGTCATCGACCAAGTCATGAAGGAATCAAGCTACCACAATGCCAAGATGGCTGCATATTGCTGAGAAGTCTACCAGCTGGAGGACAAGTTCAATGGTCTCGAGCTTAATCACATTCTAAGGCGTCTCAATGAGGTGGCCAACACAATGTTGAAAATGGCATCCGGCCAAGAGTCGGCACCGACAGGCATCTTCTCCAATGATCAGTACAAGCCCTCGATTCACTACGAGGAGCTAGAACAAGCCAATAATAGGCCACCTGCCCTAGGCTCGGGGGCTAACCAGCCGTCGGCTCCATCTAACCCTAAAGTCATGGAGCTTGACGAGGATCCAGCAACAGAGCCCGACCCTCTAACCGACTGGAGGATGCCTTACCTCGACTACCTCCTTCATGAGGCGCTGCTGATAGACAAAATGGAGGCTCGACGGCTCACGCATCGCACCAAGTCCTTTGTCCTTATTAAGGGCGAGCTCTACAGGCAAAGCCAAACCGGGATGCTGCAGCGCTACATCCCAATTGAATAAGGGAAGTAGTTGCTGAGCGATATCCATGGTAGGGTTTGTGGTCACCATGCTACGCCTAAGACCATGGTGTAAATGCATTCTGACAGGGCTTATACTGGCCAACCGTAGTAGCCGACGCTGAACAGATTGTGCGCACCTGCGAAGGGTGTCAATACTACACTCGGTAGACCCACCTGCTAGCCCAAGCACTCCAAATGATCCCTATCACATGGCCATTCATGGTCTAGGGGCTCAATCTTGTTGGACCTCTCAAGAGGGCACCTAGGGGCTATACGCACTTGCTTGTCGATGTAGACAAGTTTACAATGTGGGTAGAGTTTCGATCGATCTCCACGATCAAGTTCAAGCAAGCCATGCTATTCTTCCTTGACATCGTCCATCACTTTGGAGTCCCAAACTCCATTATCACAGACAACAATACATAGTTCACCGGAAAGAAGTTCCTTTGATTCTTCGATGAATACCACATCCATGTCGATTGGGCCATTGTGGCGCACCCCCACATGAACAGGCAGGTCGAGCACACGAACGACATGGTCCTACAAGGCCTCAAGCCTAGGATCTTCAACCGGTTGAACAAGTTTGGTGGATGATGGGTCATGGAACTTCCCATGGTGCTCTGGAGCCTGAGGACGACCCTAAGTTAGGCCACCAACTACACGCCATTCTTCATGGTCTATGGTTTGGAGGCTGTCCTCCCGACCAACCTCGACTATGGAGCGCTAAGGGTTAGGGCGTATGACGAACAGGGAGCCGAGGCATCACTTGAGGATGCCATGGACCAGCTAGATGAAGTGCGCAATGTTACCCTCCTCCGCTTGGCCAAGTACCAGCAAGTGTTGCACCGATACCATAGCCGTTGAGTGCGGGGTCTTGCCTTCAACGTCGGGGACTTGGTGCTCCACCTTGTCCAGAGCAACAAGAACCACCACAAGCTCTCTCCACCATGGGAGGGACCATATGTCATCGTGGAGGTGCTTTGACTAGGCACCTACAAGCTCAAGACCATCGACGACGAAGTCTTCGTCAATGCTTGGACTACGTCGCTTTTACCCTTAATATATGAACACGTTCTCTTATTAGTTTCGCTATCAACTCCATGATCTTTAGTGACACCTAACCCCAGCAATGGCAAGGGGTTGGGCCTCACTTGAGGGCTGATAAGATCATATCTATCTAGTAGACATTCCCTATGCCTGACTCTTTCTCACGTTAAGACCTAGAAGCGAAGGTCATGGAAACAAACGCTTTGTAAAACTGGTTGGACCGCAAGAAAGTTATGCCCCAGTGGCTACAACGCTTTTGCTCACCAGCGTGATCAGAGTTTGTTCACCCACACCCCGAGCTTTACGGCCTTAAATGACGAAAAGAGTCAAAACGCATTTAAGAGTATATCCACCTGGCAAACGTTCTCTGTGCCCGACCCTCTCTCATGATAAGATCTAGAAGCAAGGGTTGTAGAAATGAATGCTAAGTAAAACTAGTCGGACTGCAAGAAACCTATGTCCCAGCAGCTATGGTGTTTTTTCTCACTAGCGTGATCAAAGTTTGTTCACCCGCACCCCGAGCTTCACAGCCTTAACGACAGAAAGGGTCGAAACGCACTAACCTTTTTATACAAAAAGGGGAGAAGGGCTAAAAATTTGTTTGGCCATAACAAAATTTAAGAGCTTGTCCACTTAACACAAGTTCGCCGCCTGGCTTATATGCCTAACTAATTTCTTAGGGAGGATGATCTCATCCTATATCTCTGTAGGAAAGTCTTGCACCAGCGGGTCACCCAAGTCAGTCGGATGGCTCGGGCCGCTGTCGGGAGATGGGTAAGGAGCAATAGGATGCCCCATGTGGGTTATGCCGACTCTGTCATGAACGACAGACCTAGATTCCACTTGAACATATCTGGTAAGAGCTCTCTGAACCCATCACTCGAGCCATCAAGGTAAGTCTTATGCCAACGAGTCATCCAAGTCAATCGGACTGCTCGGGCCATGGCCGAGAGACAGGTCACCCTTAATTTACGCATGTTTTCTCTTATTAGTTTCGTTATCACAATCTCTAAGTGATGCCTAACCCTAGCAATGGCAAGGGGTCAGACCTCACTCGGGGGCTGGTAAGAGAGTGTCTATTCAATAGATATTTTTGTGCCTGATCCTTTTGTATCTCTAAGTGAGGCCCGACCCTAGCAACGGCAAGGGGTTAGGCCCCACTCGAGGGCTGGCAAGAGTGTCTATTTGGTAGACATTCTCTATGCCCGACCCCTTTCTCATGCTAAAACCTAGAGGCAAGGTTTGTGGAAACAAATGCTAAGTAAAACTGGTCGGACTGCAAGAAACCTATGCCCTAGCGGCTACGACGTTTTTGCTCACCAACGTGATCAATGTTTGTTGCCCGCACCCTAAGCTTTACCCTCTGCCTTCCTAGGAAGGGTATGGAGGAGCACACCTATAGAATCTCCATCGAGGATAGGCTAGTAGGTCACCCAAGTCGATTGGATAGCTCCGGCCGCTGCTAAGATACGGGTAAGGAGCAGCAGGGTGCCCCATATGGGTTAAGCTGACTCTGTCACAAATGATGGACCCAGATACCACTCGAACATATCCTGTAAGAGCTCCCCAAACCTATCACTCGAGCCATCAAGGTCGATATCTAGTGCATGAGCATTCATTCATCCATTCTCATACATCCAAGCATCGCATATGCAATTATTGCATCACAATGCTTCGAGTCACGTCACGAAGCGGTAGTTGTCTCATTCGATATAAGCGGCGTCTGACCGAGGTTCGAAGGCCAGCCCATGAAGGGCTCGAGGATGCCTCACATCAAATAGAGCTAGGGGATAAAACGCAGATGAGCCCCAATGACCTTTGTCTGACCACTCAGAAGTGGATAGGGTCATCTCAACCTTCTTGTTCAATCCTAACCTCGAGCTAAGCCCATCGAATCTCCATCGAAGGGAGTCTAGCAGGCCACCTGAGTCGGTCTCCAAAATGACTCGGGTATCTATCGGGAGGTGGGTTAAGAAGTAGTGGAATACCACATGAGGGCTATGTCGACCCTATCATGAACGACGGACCTAGATTCCACTTGGACATGCCCGATAGTGAGCTCACCGAGTGCGTCACTCGAGCCATCGATGCAAGTGATGTTAGCTCAACCCCTCTAGTTGTGGAAACCGTGGATGGGGTGACGATCACAAAGACGAGCCGACCCTCGACCGAACCCCCACTATGCGTGGGGGCTCGAGGAAAGTTGGACTCACAAGGAGACCGAATGCGCTATCGCATAATGATAGACCCCCATAGGGGTTGGAATTAGGAAAGACCTTTTTCTGACCCACCAAATCTCATGGCTATACCCTCGAGGGGTCCAATCACGATGAAAGAGAATCGTTGTCCCTAGGACACGCCATGGGTGACAAAAGAAGGCCAAGGCCCTCAGAGTCCTCCCATTCAGAAAAGCATTCGAAGGAGTATTCTACTCCAATGTAGGCTCGAGGGCTACTAACGGGGACCAATACTAGGGTACCCGAAGAAGAGGAGTTAATGGTCATCAACATTGATTCATCTGAGCATTCAAGAGTGCGACTACAGCTCCAACCTACCCCTAGGTGCGTGGGCTCTGCCTCGCCCAACTCTGAGGCTGCAGGCTCCATCTCGCCCGACCTCTAGGGGTGGGCTCTGCCTCACCCAACCCAAGGCTGCGGGCTCTGCCTCGCCTAAGCCCAAGGCCACGGGCTCTGCCTCGCCCGACCTTAAGGGCGTGGGCTCTGCCTCACCTAACCCCGAGGCCATGGGCTCCATCTTGCCCAACCTCTGGGGGTGGGCACCACCTTGCTCGACCCCAAAGCTATGGGCTCCACCTCACCCGACCCTAAGGCCATGGGCTCTACCTCACCTGATCTCTGGGGGTAGGCTCCATCTTGCCTGACCCTGAGGCCATAGGCTCTGCCTTGCCCGACCCCTAGGGTACAAGCTTCATCTCGCCCGACCCCTTGGGTGCGTGCTCCATCTTGTATGATGGAGACCCATACCACCGTCGACCACTCTTGGTCTAAGCGTATGGGCCTGAGTCAAAACTTTGACACCAGGGAAGGGACTAACATGCCTTGATGTAACCCATGGCCATGATGGGCCATACCTGAGGGTTCACATCAAGAACAACATTGGGCTTGCTGGTGCTATTATGCCTAACCATCGTACGAACGATGATAGGTGGGTCAGTAAACCACGATGTCTACCAGGGCGGGATGGAACGCCATGACTGGTAGATGATGCCTGCGCATGGTGCTAGTGATGGATAGGGCCATGACGTGGAGCTGTCCCTATTGACATCTACAAGATTGGTGGGACCCGCATGAAGGTGAAGAAGGACCCGACGATCCTGAAGGCCTTCTTCTCTCTCTTGTTCTTCTCCTTTCCTCCACTATAACATGTGCTTTCCCTTGGCCTATAAAAGGGAAAGCAGGGCGTCCCATGTAGGGGATCGACCAACCAACCCTTAGAAACTAGATCGATCTAGATCTGCACAAAAGCACAACATGAACACATGGCTGAGCAGCGCTCGAGCTCTCAGCACCCGTTCACTCCTTTCACCAGAGACTTGGGATCCTTTCTCTCTCTCACCCATTTATAACCCCTACTACAAACTTTTAGTGCTAGTAACACAAGCAACAGTGATGAACTAGACGTAGAGACTTTCTGCCCGAACTAGTATAAACCTCATGCCCTCTACGCACACCATCCGAGCCAGACGCGCAATACAAGAAATTTACTCATCGGTGGTAACTTGAAACACTGACACAACTATATATAGTATAATTATTATATTGATGGTTTTAAAAAATATTGTAATCATGTTGCTCTTATTTATCCTTGATACATTTTCTATCAAATAGTCACACAATGGTATACAAACATTTATTTATAGTTGATTCTAGCTACATGCAAAGCATTAAATAATTTAGAGACGGACCCCTGTCTGTGGGTTGTATGACGTGTCTTCATCTGTATGATATATTCGAGATGTTTAGAGATGGACCCCGTTTGTGGGTTGTACATGCCCTTACCGAGAGTCTTGCAAGGCACTCTTCTCACTGCATGCGTGCAAAATTGATTCGCAATTCGATTTGAGCCGTTCGACCGTTCCGTTGGTTGCATGCATGCAAAAAATTGATGATGACTTCAACAAATGAAGGGTCATGGCACCATTGGCTAGGAAAGGGGAGCTAGATTAAATAGTTCTTGGTATCTGTAAAACAAAACAAAGAGAGTATTAATTAAGCTAATATGGTTGTATATGGATTATTATATTTATATATTATTATTGGCTATACGAGAGAGATACTTATGTGTTGCATTTCTACCGTAGGGGAGCGAGTTGAAGAATGTGTTATAAGTTGTAAAGTAGAAACATAGATTGATGATCTATGTAATCAATTTCCATCTTCCACCCAATGAATTTGAGAGTCTTATATTTGAACTTTGGAAAGTGGTGGAATGTCAAATTGCAAGCCAAATGGCCTAATTTATTAAGTAGATTTAAATTCCTCCAAATGAAATGATTAAACAACCCTTAATAGAAATAGGAGAAAGTGCTTTCCGTTTGTTTTCATCAATGTTTCATCACTTCATGCATTGCTACATATGACATTGAATTGAGCAAGTGAGCAGCCTTAGGCCAATCTCAATGGGGGTTCATAGAGTTTCATGGGCATTAAATTCATTGACATGGCACTTCATTGATTAAAAGAGAGATGATGAAAGTTTCATGGGAATAGAGATAGTTTTATGGGGATGAAACTATTATGCACAGTTTTGAAAATATGGGTGTGTTAAAACTAGGCCATGAAACCCCACTGAGATTGGTCTTATGGTGCCATCTGGATTAAGTCTTCGATTTAATATCAACACTTGTAGTTTTAAAATTTGTCATCTTAATCTTTTGAAAGCATTTATAGGAGTAGAATTTACAAACGTGTATTTATATAGGGCGATTGTACTTGTACAGGTTGTGTGCTTCTGCACGCACTGAGTTTCTAGGTGTTCGTACCTTACAAAATGAGGTCATAACATAGGAGGTTATTGGAACGAGTGGCATAGGCGCATGGTGTGGCAGAACCGCCTGAGATAACACACTTATGGAGACGCTTGTCTTCCACTAGACACTAAGCACCCCGAGAGCGAGCTACATCGGGCGAATTTTGTCGAGCACACCCCAAGGGAGAGCCCGAGTAATCCACATTTTCCCCTTAGGATCCAATAATGAGAACGAGTTTACATTACTTAGTCCATTTCATACATCTAGAGGTCTTAGAGATACATTATTATAGGACCAAATCTAGAGTGCAGAAATTTAATAGCGGAATGAAAAGAAACATCTATCGATCAAATACAAGGATTCATTTATGCCCACCAGAAGAATCCTTCATATAATGGCTACTCCTCAAGTAGTACCTGCAACAGGTACACAATGTACTCGCAAGACTTATCCGACTAGTGGGAATAGTTTCCTGACTTCAAGGAATATGATAAGCTTTATGGTTTGTTGGGTTTCCTTTTTGTAGAAAGCAATACTAATAGTGCATCCTTATGTATGTTTATTTTTAGCAGTCATGATTATTACCTTATCTAGCCATTCTATGTGAGAACCTATTCTACTTTCAAGCAGGAGTTGAGCAAATAGTTCCATTTCACCACCTTTAATGTTTTAGTTCCCATGAGCCAAGGCACAAACGACGTGAATGAACTCAAGATTGGGCATCAACAACTCACCCAGAACCTACAAGACGTGGTGACTTGACCGGGGATAGACCGGGTGAGTCTGGCCACATGCACACGGCAGGCCTCGCGGTGGATAGCGGTGGTGTGACCGTGTCAGCAGCATTGAGAAGGCAGTGGTGGTGAAAATGGAGTGTGCATAGGATGGAGGGGAATAGGGTGAAGACATAGTGCCAAGTAATTGAAGGGAGGTGGACGGTGCAAGGCGAATTGGACGGGCGCTGCTGTTTGGTCTTAAGATGGCCAACGGTAGGAAATCTCCAATTAGAAGCTCGACACGGTGTGACTGCAGTAGTGGGCGAGCTTAGCATGTAGCTAGGTTCCCACCTACACTTCTGGCGTGCGCAATTGCTTAGATTAGACCGGCGCTGCGAACTGGACCTGGCGTGGCTCGGTGATGCCGGCGTGACGCCATTAAAGGCAGAGGTGACTGGGGGAGCACAGAGTGGCACACGCCATTCAAAAGAAGTGGACAAGGGCACACATGGAAGGTTACATGTGCGCGTATGAGTCGGCATGGCTCGTGCGGCCATAGCACCTTAGTTGGCATGCCGATGGGGACACGGCCATGTGCTGGTGTAGCAGGCGCGGGCAGCAACGACAGTGGCGACGCGACGCAAGCGATGGGTGCACATGATGTGACGACATGACATAGAGAAATGTGCGCTTGCTGGCGATGACAGCTGCGACCATGCAATGCCATGACACCTGCGTGAAACAACGACGGTGCTTGACGGAGCAGAGTCGGCACAGCGTTACACGGGCGACCCTAGGGCACCAGTAGCGACACCAGCGGCAGCATGCATCGCGACAGAGAGGAGGGCCCACTGCCAGCTAGGGCTGCCAGCCACCGTAGCCAGCCAAGCCTAGGCAAGTACATGCTTGCTCATGCGGCTAGTGCACCGACGACAGCACAGGAGCATGGTGACCGCGTCCACGCGATAAACCGGCCAGGAACGTCATGCACATGATTTTTAAAGTGTTACAAAAACCCCAAAACGTAGATCTAATCGCCAAACCACCTATGCAATTCCTAAGAGGGCATATTAGGCTACTAAAATAAGCCATGAAACCACATCACTACTTAACCCAATTCTCCTACAAAAATTGCCAAACTTGGCCTCGTCAAACCCTTTTCAAACTTTATGAAATCAACTAAGTCTTGATTGGATTCCCGTCAAATTCAATTTCCAAGCTATTAGGTATGCTAGGTAGTGAATTTCTTTCTCGGCCACAGGTATTTCATCACCATCTACAAAGTTCATACTTCCAACTCAACTAAAGTTCCGTATATACATTCTATAGTATTTTCGTTCAATAAAAATTCGCGAACATCCATACTTGATAATTTTATTCTTCACGAACGACCTTTCCTTAAGCATTTCCGTTGGTCGTTTTTAAGTTACGTACATTGATTTACACCCTATATTATATATATTTACACATAAATATGATGATATGCAGTGTTTTAGCAAAAGATTGTACAATGTAATACTGGGGGTGTTACAAATCTACCCCCCTAAAACAAAATCTCGCCCCGAGATTTCATGGGCCTAGTGTGGGAAAAGAGATGAGAAATACATTTCAATGTAAACAACTACCTCAATGACCAGAGAGAAGATGGGGGTAATGCTCCAGGATGTAACTTTCTTGCTCCCACATTGCTTCATCCTCCGAGTGGTTTTGCCACTGAACCATGTAGAACTTCACCACATTGTTCCTAGTCACTCTTTCTTTCTCATCTAGGATCTTGACAGGATGATCAATATATGTCAAGTCAGGTTGGAGGGGAAGTCCTTCAATTTCTATAGCTTCATTAGGTACCCGCAAACATTTCTTCAACTAAGATATGTGTAACACATCATGTACCGCTGATAAAATATCTGGAAGTTGGAGACGATATGCAACTGGGCTACACTGCTTTAAAACCTTGTAGGGACCCACATATCGAGGGGCTAGCTTGCCCTGAACACCAAACCGATGCACCCCTTTCATAGGAGACACCTTGAGGTACACATAATCCCCAACTACAAACTGCAAAGGCCTTCTTTGCTTGTCCGCATAAGCTTTCTACTAGCTCTGAGCTGCCCTCAAATGACTCTGAATAACAATGACTTGCTCTCGAGCTTCTTTGATGAAGTCAGGCCTAAAATAACCACGGTCTCCCACTTCAACCTAGTTAAGTGGTGTCCTACATTTCTTTCCATATAGGGCTTCAAGGGTGCCATACGAATGCTTTCTTGATAGCTATTGTTGTAAGAAAACTCAGCTAATTTCAAGCATTCATCCCACTTCTTAGGAAAATAGATGGCACAAGCTCTCAGCATATCTTCAAGTACTGGTTTACCCTTTTTGTTTGGCCATTAGTCTGTGGATGATAGGCTAAACTATGGAGAAGACTAGTACCAAGACACTCCTGGAGTTGCTCCCAAAATTGGGAGACAAAGACCGACCCTCTATCAGAGATGATAGTCAGAGGAACCCCATGCAAGGTCATAATCCGGTCTAAATACAACTCAGCATACTTTCTAGCTGAATATCTAGAATCCACTGGGAGAAAATGAGCTGACTTGGTAAGGTGATCTACAATGACCCAAATAGAGTTATGGCCCTTGGATGTGCGGGGTAAACCCACAATGAAATCCATGGAAATATCTTCCCATTTCCAAACAAGAATGGGCAAAGGCTGCAAATATCCCGGGGTACGCATGTGATCTGCCTTAACTCTCCCATCGGTGTCTCACTCCATGATGTACTTGGTGATATCTTGTTTCATATTGAACCACCAATACAAGTGGCGCAAATCATGGTACATCTTGTTACTACCAGGATGAATAGACAACTTGGAATGATGAGCTTCATTTAAAATCTCCCTTCTAAGCTCCTCATTTAATCGAACCACCAATCTATTCTTGTACCTCACTACCCCTTGCTCATTAATACTAAACTGAGGACCACGCCCTTCGGCAATTAGTTTCTTGATGTGATGAATCTCTAAAGTGTCTTGTCTTTGCTCTATAATAATCTGCTCAAGTAATTCTGAGACTAAGGCAATGTGAGCTAGCACCTCAGCATGGTTGAGGGACAAAGGTGTTTCTTCAACCTGATATGACTTCTGGCTCAAAGCATTAGCTACCACATTAGCTTTGCTGGGTGGTAATGTACCTCCAAGTTATAATCCTTGATTAATTCAACCATCTTCTTTGCCTCATGTTTAGCTTAGACTGGGTGAAAATATATTTGAGGCTCTTATGATCTGTAAAAATATGAACCTTGTTCCCCAACAAATAATGCCTCCAAATTTTTAGAGTGTGTACCACGGCAGCCAGCTCTAAATCATGAGTGGGATAATTCACCTCGTGCTTTTTCAGCTGGCATGAAGCATATGCTATCACACGCCCATCCTGCATAAGCACACATCGCAACCCCATCTTTAAGGCATCACAATATATATCAAAAGGTTTGTTAATATCTGGTTGGTCCAGGACAGGAGCAGTAGTAAGAAATTTCTTGAAAGATTGGAAGGCTTCTTCACAAGCCAAGCTCCAAACAAACTTAGCCTCTTTCTAGAGCAGCTTGGTCATCGGCTGAGCTATCTTGGAGAAGTCAGGAATGAAATGCCGATAGTATCTAGTAAGACCAAGGAACTGATGAATCTGATACACTAACTTGGGAGACTTTCAATTTAGCACATCTTGCACCTTGCATGGATCTACAGAGATGCCATCAGGAGTCAGAACATGTCCTAAAAACTGCACTCGATCTAACCAAAACTCACACTTGCTGAGTTTGGCATACAACTTGTGTTCCCTCAATTGAGTCAGTACTATCCGAAGGTGTTGGGCATGCTCTTCCTTGTTCTTGGAATATATTAAGATATCATCAATGAATACCACCACAAACTTGTCCAACTCTGGCATAAAGACTAAGTTTATGAGATACATGAAGAATGCATGAGCATTGGTGAGACCAAAAGATAGGACTAGGTATTCATACAACCCATACCTAGTAGAAAAAGCTATCCTTGGTATATCTTGTGGTCTAATATTGATTTGATGATAGCCTGAATGGAGATCAATCTTGGAGAACACCTTGGCACCAGCTAGTTGATCAAACAAAGTATCAATGCAAGGTAAAGGATACTTGTTCTTAATGGTTACCGCATTAAGAGGGTGGTAATCTACACATATCCACAGAGTGCCATCCTTCTTCACAAAAATGGTTGAACAACCCCATGGTGAAGAGGTAGGATGGATGAATCCCTTTTCTAATAACTCTTCTAATTGTTTCTTTATTTTAGCCAATTCCTTCGGGGCCATATGGTACGGGCGTTGGGAGATAAGAGTAGTGCTAGGTTCTAACTCAATGGAGAACTCCACATCTCTATCTGGTGGCAACCCAAGTAGATATTTAGGAAAGACATCTAGGAACTCACAGGCCACAAGAATAGAGGCAAGATCAGGAGAAGCTTCAGCATGAGCAGCAACAGGTAAGGCTAGATCTGAGGGGATAAGAAGAGACATCATATCCTCAGAAGAAGGAAGTTATAACTCAACAACTCTCTGCTTCAGATCCAAGACTACCCCATATACACGCAACCAGTTCATTCCTAGAATTGCATCAATGCCTTGCCCAGGCAGCACCATGAACTGGAGACGGTAAGTATGAGTGGCTAACACTAAGCCCACTGTGTCCATCCGAGTATTAACACACAACTGCACACCCAAAGTACTGATTCTATAGGCAAAAGGTATAGCTATAAGAGGTATATTGTGCCAGTGTGCAAATCCCATGCTCATGAATGAATGTGATGCACCAGAATCAAACAACACATAAGCTGGATGGGAATCAATGGTGAACATATCAGCCATCACCAGTTCATTTTGCAATATTTCCTCAGCCTCTGTGAAATTAACCTGTCCAAATTGGCTCACTGGCACTTTCTTCTTTATAACTGTTTGCTTAATTAGGCGAGAGTTAGCTGAGGGCTGAGCTGATTATATAGGCTGGTTTTGCGAACACTCTCGGGTACAGTGTCCTTCCTTGCCACACTTGAAACAAGCATTAGGCTTGTTCCCCTATCCTAGATGAGGTGGGACCGGTTGTCCCTAGGGCTGCTGATGTTGCACCTGCTGAGTAGGTGCATGATACTGAGTGGAAGGTGTCTGAAAGGTCTGTTGAAGCTATCAAAATGAATGCCCACCTGAGGACTAGAAGGGCACCCGCCTAACAACCCATATCTTCTATGCTTTGGGGTGACTAGAAGACCCAGTAGCCACCCACTTGCGCTTCCATTCTACCTAAGAGTCACGCTATAATCCCTCCATGGCAATAGCAGCGTTCATCATTACCCCAAAGGTCTGATAGTTTCCTGTATATAACTCCTTCTGCAAGATGCAAGAGAGGCCATGGTAAAAATGATCTCTCTTATTCTCATCTATATCAACATGAGTCCTAGCATACTGTGACAAGTGGTTGAACTTGTTGACATAGTCCATCATGGACATACTTCTTTGCTGAAGGTCCAGAAACTCTATCAACTTTTTGTTTAGAACACCAGCAGGAATATAATACTCTCTGAAGGCCACAGTGAACTCCTGCTAGGTCACCCGATGATCTGTCGGCTACATGGCATTAAATGTGTCCCACCATGCACTAGAAGATCTCAATAGCTATTACGCTGCAAAGCGCACTTTCTGCTCAACAGTTACGGTGAGCAGTAGAAACTTTTGCTCCAGAATGTGAAGTCAATGCTCCGCATCTAGAGGCTCAGCCGTTGGCATGAACGTGGGTGGGTGCGTCTTTAAGAAATCCTAATAAGAGTAGGGTCCCTCGGGACCGCGAGCACCACCCCCATTCCCACCATTTTCATCGTGGCCTCCACGGGCAAAGCCATCGATAGCCTATGCAAATAGCTCCATGGCACGGGCAGACTCGCGATGAGCAGCCAACATCTCCGCTATCATCTTTGCATGAGTCATTGGAGGTGGCGGTGGCGGAGGAGGAGGAGCCAGAAGTCGGGCCTCATGGCTCTCCCCGTTGCCATTCCCATTGCACCGACCACTTTTGCCTTGGTCTTCACCAAGACCATGGCCCGCTCTAGCATTGGTGCTCCCGCGACCAAACCTCAAATTCATTTGAAAATAGATAGGAACCAACCATTTAGGACAACCCTCTAGATCAGGAACCAGAGATTAGAGAAATGATAAGACATTTATTGAAGCATTCTTTAGTTCATCCTATCAATTTACTAATCCAATTATACGTGTAGGGGAGATTAGTTTAAACAAGATTCTCTTATCATGATGTATGCATCGGCCTGTATGTTCACTCAAGCCAGAATATAGCGGCATTCACAAATTTTTTTGCACATCGCGCACTCACTTTCGGTTTGCTAAACGATTTCTTACGCAACATAAGTCAGTGTATCTGTAGAAAACTGATTAGATAAAACCAGTGGCGCTATCCTAGATAGACCATATTGCTAGGGCTTATACTTATTTACATAATTTATCGCATCCTACTTTTCACAAAACTTTTGTTGGTCAAATTTTAGGTTTTGGAAAAGGGTGATGAAACTCGTAGACTCATTATTGGCTCAGGTACCAACTATGGCAGAACCGCCCGAGATAACACACTTATGGAGGTGCTTGTCTTCCACTAGACACTAAACACCCCAAGAGCGAGCTACATCGGGCGGATTCTTTTGAGCACACCCCAAGGGAGAGCCCGAATAATCCACATTTTTCCCACAGGATCCAATAATGAGAACGAGTTTACATTACTTAGTCCATTTCATACATCTAGAGGTCTTTGAAATACATTATTATAGGACCAAATTCAGAGTGCAGAAATTTAACAGCGGAATGAAAAGAAACATCTATCGATCAAATACAAGGATCCGTCTATGCCCACCAGAAGAATCCTTCACACAACGGCTACTCCTCAAGCACTACCTGCAACAGGGGTAAATAACCCTAAGTACACAATGTACTCGCAAGACTTATTCGACTAGTAGGAATAGTTTCCCAACTTCAAGGATTATGATAAGCTTTATGGTTTGCTGGGTTTCCTTTTTGTAGAAAGCAATACTAATAGTGCATCCTTATGTATGTTTATTTTTAGCGATCATGATTATTACTATATCTAGCCATTCTATGTAAGCACCTATTCTACTTTTAAGTAGGAGTTGTGCAAACAGTTCCATTTCACCACCTTTCATCTTTCAGTTCTTACTACGATGCTAGAGTGTAGACAAGCTGTACCAGATCGCCGACGATTCATGAATTAATGTGCCTAGCTGGGTACCCCGAAACACATGTCCCGCTTGTACCCTAGGCACAAGCAGGACCAACCCACCACTCTCCTATCATGGGGTCTAGGTCCTCGTCCAAACTTGAACTCTAGGCCCCCACTCCTGAGTCCTGGACTCAGTATGGTTCTTAGACCTTCACCATCCCCACCTCTAATTAGTCGGTCCAGAAAGAGTTGGAACCCACAACAAGAGAGCAACAAGCCTTCCCTGTGCCCATACACAAGTATGTGCTCAGGATAATAAGTTTGTGACTTGCCTAGAGTCCATTGCAATAGCCGGTCCTTAAATGGAGATGTGGTCTCGGGCTCTCTCCACGACAATAGACTCCTCCCTACGGCGGTGGCCATGTTCCCAAGAGCCAAGGCACAAACAACATGAACAAACTCAAAAATGGGCATCAACAACTCACCCAGAACCTACAAGACGTGGTGACTTGACCGGGGATAGACTAGGTGAGTCCGGCCATGCGCACATGGCAAGCCTTGTGGTGGACAGCGGTGGCATGACCATGTCAGCGGCACTGAGAAGGTAGTGGAGGTGAAAATGGAGTGTGCATGGGATGGAGGGGAACAGGGCGAAGACACAGTGCCAAGTAATTGAAGGGAGGTGGACGGTGCAAGGCAAATTGGACGGGTGCTGCCGTTCGGTCTTAAGATGGCCGATGGCGGGAAATCTCCAATTAGAAGCTCGACACGGTGTAACTGCAGCAGTGGGCGAGCTTGGAGCGTAGCTAGGTTCCCACTTGTGCTTCTGCCATGCGCAATTGCTCAGATTAGACTGGCGCTGCGAGCTGGCCCTAGCATGGCTCGATGATGCTGGCATGATGCCATTAAAGGCGGAGGTGATCGGGGGAGCGTAGAGTGACGCACGCCACTCAAAAGAAGTGGACATGGGCACACAGGGAAGGTTACTCGTGTGCGTATGAGTCGGCATGGCTCGTGCGGCTGTAGCATGTTAATTGGCAAGCCGACAGTGACACGGCCATGTGCTGGTGTAGTAGGCACACGCAGCAATGGCAGCGGTGACGATGCGACGTAGAGATACATGCGCTTGCTGGCGATGATGGGTGTGGCCAAGCGATGCCATGGCACCAGCGTGGAATGACAATGGTGCCTGGCGGAGCAGAGTAGGCACAACGTGACATGGGCAATCCTTGGGCACCAGCAGTGATGGCAGCGGCAACATGCATCTTGATGGAGAGGAGGGCCCACTGCTAGCCAGGGCTACCGACCACTGCATCCAGCCAAGCCCGACCAAGCATGCGCTTGCTCACACGACCATACAATCAGCCACACACGAAACGCCTGGTGCTCCATGGCCTCTGCTCGCTGCCTCTCTCTCCCACGACACTGTAGCCTCTCTCTCCCATACTCTCCTATTGGTCGGCTTCCATGACTCAATCCCATAGAGGAGCAACACACAGCCTGGCGACACCGATGCCGTCTATCGGGGACCAATACTAGGGTACCCAAAGAGAAGTAGCTAATGGCCATCAACATTGATTCATTTGAGTAGTCAAGAGCACAACTATAGCTCCCTAGGTGCACGGGCCCCACCTTACTCGACTCTGGGGAGGGCTTTGCCTCACTCGACCCTTGGGTTTGTGCTCTGCCTCGCCTGACCCCTCAGGTGAGGGCTCTGTCTCGCCCAACAGGGTTCCATACCGCTGCCAACCACTCTAGGTCTAGGCGTATGGGCCTAGGTTAAAACCCTGACACCAAGGAAGAGGCCGACATGCCCCGATGTAACCCGTGGCCATGATAGACCATACCTGAGGATTCACATCAAGAACAGCATCGAGCGTGCCGATGCTATTCTGCCTAACCCTCGTATGAATGTTGACAGGCACGTTAGTCTACCACGACGCTCGCTGAGATGGAATGGGATGCCATGACTAGAAAATGATGCCTATGCATGGCATCAGTGATGAACAGGGCCACGACATGGAGCCATCCCTGTTGATCTCTACAGGATCAGTGGGACCTACATGAAGGACAAGAAGGACACGGCGGTCCCGATAGCCTTCTTCTCTCCTGTTGTTCTTCTCCTCTTCCTTTGCTATAACCTGCACTTTCCCTTGTCCTATAAAAGGTAAAGCAGGGCATCCCATGAAGGGGATCTGATTCAAAATGATCGATCGACCCATCAAGACCCGATTGGATCCAAATCCACACAAGAGCACGACATGAACACACGGCTGAGTAGCGATCGAGCTTTCAGCACCCGTTCACTCCTTCCACCAGAGACTTGGGATCATTTTCCTCTCTCGCTCGTTTGTAACCCATACTATAAACTTTCAGTGCTAGTAACATGAGCAACAGCGATGAACTAGACATAGGGACTTTCTATCCAAACCAGTATAAACCTCATGTCCTCTAAAGCACACCATCTGAGCCAGACGCGTAATACTAGAAATTAACTCATCGATGGTAATTCGAAACACCATAGTTGGCGCGCGAGGTAGGGGCCTTTTGTGCGTCTCAATGACCACGCTAGGCCTTGGATGGCTAGTCATGGCATCAGCTGGGTCCTAGGCACGCACGTGCGCTTTGGGAACCTGGACTTCATCATATCAATGGAGGGAGAGTTGGCGTAGGCTCCCATCGCCATCCAACCTCTCCACTTGGCCATCCTCGACGCGATCACCGAGGCACTTGAGGAGCTATAGCTGCATGCATCGATGGCCTGCACCCCTAGGAGTGACTAGCTCCTCGACTTCGATTACAGGAGGCTAGAGCACTAGCTTGATGCCTTCCTAGGACCCTGATCATCCCGGGAGGACCTGTGCCACCTCACCTTCTCGTTCACCAATGTCATGATGTAGCTTGCCAAAGGAGATCCGCTCTCCCTAGAATACCTCATCTAGAGTGCCCCGATGATGCTCCCATCCAAACTACGCAACACCATAGAGAAGGTTGGCCACCTTTTTGGCACAATGCACTCCCCCATCCCCTACGAATTATGAGTTTGTGGGGATGAATGAATATGTTATGAAATCTTTCCACGACCTCCTCATAGGAGAATCGGAGTCACCCTCTAGCTCTGACTCCAGCACAGGGAGCCATCACCCCTCTCATGAATGTTTCATGGTAGGTACCCTCGAGGGACACATCGAAAGCATCCATGAGGGAGAGGCTACCCCAATGAATGACTTCGATGATGAGGTCAAGAGGGATGCAGGGGCCCCACCTTGCCTATGGGTGGAGCAGCTGAAGGCCTAGCACCAAGAGCTCAAGGAAGCATGACTCTAGCTCGAGCAGGAATGCACAGAGCTCAAGTGAGAGATTGAGCGCCATGGAGACGGTGGCCGTGCGCGCGCCATGGCCCACGACGTGAATCAGAGGATCATCGATGATGAAGCCCTCCCATAGTTCACCCAGGTGAGCAAGAACATCACTACCATGGTGGCCTTGCTTAGGGCTTTTGGGATGCATGACACCCGAGGATCGTCGAGCCCATCACAAGATTCACACGCTACTCGAGCATGCAGCAGCGCAGTAGGCTGAGAGCTCATTGTCCCGACGACACGAGCTCAATGCTAGCCAGCGCGCCCCCTCAAAGCAACCCAACATGGACGTGTCTGTCCACCAAGCCTAGCAAGGCAGCAGGCCACGCACCATGGTCTCAGTGTATGAGCATCTCGGCCTTCACCGTGATGCACATGACACCCTCGACCCCCACAGACATACCCATGGCGATGCGAGGGAGGGGGTGAGCCATGGCCACCACCCTCATCATGGTAGATGCTACAATAGCGGTGAGGACCAAAGCCTGAGCCCCAACTTGCTAGGACCTTAGGCCTTTGGCCGACACATCCTCAACGCCGTCCTTCCACCGTGGTACCGACCGCCGACCAACATCCCAAAATACTCTAGGGAAATGAACCCTAGACTATGGCTTGAGGATTATCGGCTTGCTTGCCAAGCCGATGGAGTGGATAATGATGATTTCATTATCTGCAACCTTCCATTGTTCCTGGCCGATTCGGTGCAAATGTGGTTGGAACACCTTCCACCCAACAGAATCCAATGTTGGGCGGACCTGAAAGAGATCATTGTGGGAAACTTCTAGGGCACATATGCACATCCTAGGAACCCATGGGATCTCAAAAACTACCAATAGAAGTCTAGGGAAACTCTTTGTGGGTACATCCGGCTCTTCTCTAGGCACAACAACGAGCAGCCCAACGTCACTGACGCTGACATCATAGGAGCTTTCCTGTCTAGGACCACTTGCGAGTCCCTAGTTCACAAGCTAGGACGTAAGGGCCCACAAAGCAACAAGGAGCTCCTCAACATCGCCACCGGCCATGCCTCAGGTGAGGAGGTGGTCGAAGTGATTTTCGACCGCCTCAAAGGCAAGGCAAAGCGGGATGAGGACGTCTGTGAAGGTGCCTCCAACCATCCCAATAAGAAGAAGAACAAACAGCGATGCGAGGGCTCGCTCGTGGCCACCACCGACCGCAAGGGTGGTCAAAAGCCCACTGAGGGTACCCCAAACCACTTCGACAAGCTACTCGAAGGGCCATGCCCGAACCATACTTTCCCCATCGAGCACCTATACAAAGGAGTGCATGCTCATGAAGCGGTTCTTGTCTAGAGGCTCCAACAAGGGGTAGCATAGGAAGGAGCCTAGCTAGATGAAGCACGCGGCATTGCCCTCCTCCACTTGGCCAAGTACCAACAAGCATTGCGTCGGTACCATAGCCATCGAGTGCGGGGTTGGGCATTTAACGTCGGGGACCTGGTGCTCCGCCTCGTCCAAAGCAACAAGAACTGCCACAAGCTCTCTCCACCACGGGAGGGACCGTACATTGTCATGGAGATGCTCTGACTAGGCACCTACAAGCCCAGGAGCATCAATGGCAAAGTCTTTGTCAACGCCTGGAACATCAAATAGCTATGTCGCTTTTACCCTTAAATTTGCGCATGCTTTCTCTTATTAGTTTTGCTACCAACTCGCTGATCTTTAGTGACCCTCGACCCCAGCAATGGCAGGGGGTCGGGCCTCACTCGAGGGCTAATAAGAGCATATCTATTCAGTGGACATTCTCTATGCTCGGCCCCTTCTTATGATAAGACCTAGAAGTGAGGGTTATGGAAACAAACGCTGAGTAAAACTAGTCGGACTGCAAGAATCCTATGCCCCAATGGCTACAGTGTTTTTACTCACCAACGTGATCATAGTTTGTTCACCCACACCCCGACCTTTAGAGCCTTAACAACCGAAAGGGTCAGAACGCATTAACCTTTTTATACAAAAAGGGGAGAAGGGCTAAAAATCTGTTTGGCCATAACAAAATCTAAGAGCTTGTTCACTTGTTACGAGTTCGCCACCTGGCTTATCTGCCTAACTAATTTCTTAGGGGGGATGATCTCATCCTCTATCTCCATAGGTAAGTCCTATGCCAACGGGTCACCCAAGTTGATCGGATGGCTCGAGCCACTGCCGAGAGATGGGTAAGGAGAAGTAGGATGCCCCATGCGAGTTATGCCGACTCCGTCACGAACGATGGACCTAGATTCTAGTCAAACATGTCTGGTAAGAGCTCCCTGAACATGTCACTCAAGCCATCAAGGTAAATCCTATGCTAGTGGGTCACCCAAGTTGATCGGATGGCTCGGGCCACTGCTGAGAGACGGGTCACCCTTAATTTACATTCATTTTCTCTTATTAGTTTCGCTATCGACTCCACGATCTTTAAGTGACGCCCAACCCCAGCAACAACTAGGGATCAAGCCTCACTTAGGTGTTGGTAAGAGTATGTCTATTCAGTAGACATTCTCTATGCCCGACCCTTTCTCACATTAAAAACCTAGAGGCAAGGTTTGTGGAAACAAATACTGAGTAAAGCTGGTCAGACCACAAAAAACCTATGCCCTAGTGGCTATGGCATTTTTGGTCACCAGCATGATAAGAGTTTATGGCCCACACCCCAAGCTTTAGCCTCCACCTTCCCAGGAAGGGTTTGGAGGGGCCTACTAGTGAAATCTCCATCGAGGTGAGGCCAGCAGGTCACCCAAGTTGATCAGACGGCTTGAGCCGCTGCTGAGAGATGGGTAAGGAGCAGTAGGATACCCCATGCAGGTTATGCCGACTCCGTCATGAATGACGGACCCGGATTCCACTCAAACATATCCGATAAGAGCTCTCCGAACCCATCACTCAAGCCATCGAGGTAACTTTACCAACCCCCACTTTACTTTCCCAGTGCATGAGCATTCATTCATCCATTATCATACATTCAAGCATCGCATATGCAATTATTGCATCACAACGCTTCACGTCGCATCATGAAGCGGTAGTTGTCTCATTCGATATGAGCGACGACTGACCAAGGTTCGAAGGCAGGCCTAGGAAGGGCTCAAGACTGCCTCATGTCAAACAGAGCTAGGGGAGAAAACATAGATGAGCCCCAGCAGCCTTTGCCCAACCCACTTAGAAGCAGATAGGATCATCTTGACCTTCTTGTTCGATCCTAACTTCAAGCCAAGCCCACAAAATCTCCATCGAGGGGAGGCCAGTGGGCCACCTGAGTCAGTCTTCAGAATGACTCGGGCATCTACTAGGAGGCGGGTTAAGTAGCAGTGTAATGCCACATGAGGGCTATGCCGACCCTGTTACGAATGATGAACCTGGATTCCACTTGGACATGCACGTTAGCGAGCTCGCCGAGCGCGACAATCGAGCCATCGAGGCAAGTGTCGTTAGCTCAACCCCTCCGGTTGTAGAAACCACAGACAGTGTGACGCATAAAACTCGATCGACCCCTACCGAGCCCAATGGGGCTTGAGGGCTTGAGCTACCTGACCCTGACTTAGGAATTCGATCGACCAAGGTTCGAAGGCTAGCCCGTGAAGGGCTCGAGGCTGCCTCACATCGAACAGAGCCAGGGGAGAAAGCACAGATGAGCCCCAACGGCCTTTACCCGACCCGCTCAGAAGTGGCCAGGGTCATCTCAACCTTCTCATTCGATCCTAACCTCAAGCCAAGCCCACAGAATCTCCATCGAGGAGAGGCCAGTGGGCCACTTGAGTCAGTCTCTAGAATGACTCAGGCTTCTACAGGGAGCCAGGTTAAGGAGTAGTGGAATGCCACATGAGGGCTATACCGACCCTGTAACAAATGACGGACCTAGATTCCACTTGGACATGCCTATTAGTGAGCTCACTGAGTGCGTCACTCAAGCCATCGAGGCAAGTGACGTTAGCTCAACCCCTCTGGTTGTAGAAACTACGGACGGGGTGATGATCACAAAGATGAGCTGACCCTCGATCAGACCCCCACTATGTGTGGGGGCTCGAGGAAAGTTGGACTCCTAAGGAGACCGAATGCATGGTCACAGAATGATGGCTCGGATCCTAGGAAGGGGATATGTACAAAAACTAAGAATAACATTTATAAAACAAGAGATGCTTTCTCCTACTAAGTTTTGTTATCGTCTCCTCGATCTTTAGTGAAACCCGACCTTGGCAATGTCAAGGGGTCGAGTCTCACTCGGGGGCTGATAAGGGTATATATATACCCTTTCTGAAAAAGTCACCTTGCCCGACCCCTTCCTCACGTTAACAACCTAGAGGCAAGGTTTGCGGAAACAAATGACTGAGTAAGGCTGGTAGGACTACAAGAAACCTATGCCCTAGCAGCTATGGTAGTCTTGCTTACCAGCGTGATCAAAGTTTACCACCCACACCTCGAACTCTACGGTCTTAACACTAGGAAGGGTCGAAACACATTAACCCCTTTTTTACAAATAAAAAGGGAGAAAGAACAAATTTGTTCAACCAAAACAAAAGAATAGATTTGATCAAACAAAACAAAATGACAAGTTTGTTTAAACAAGACAGAAGGGTCAGAACTAGTCCACTTATTACAAAAACAACCGCTCGACCTATTTAACTAACTAGCCCCTTAGAGGGAGAACTATGCCTTCTATCCTATCCACCAGGTCCTCCGAAAGGGAAGCCACTGTTGTTTCCATCTCCTCCAGCTCCTAGACTTCAAAACTAGGCGCATAGCCATGGCTCATCGCCTCTAGATCGATGTTGTCCCCATAATGAGAACATGCAATCATGAAGGACTAATTGATCCCGGCATGAAGAGCATTCCTCTTGAGCTGGCGCACCCAAGCCATGATCTTGACTGCATGGGCCGTGAGCGAGCTGGTCTCCTCCGACTGCACCACCTCAAGGTCATCGCAGACCACTCTAAGGGTGGCGCTCAGGATACTAAGCTCATCACTCTCCGCCTAAAGATTTCTCCTCACCTTGGCGAGATCCATAGCCAGCCTGGTAGAAATGCCCTTAGCCTCCAGCTTCCAAGTCATCGCACTTTCAAGTTCGGCCTAGAGGGAGCTGACCTTCTACTACACGTGGTCGTGCTATTGGCAGGCCTGGTCATGCTCTCAGAAAGCCTGGTCGCGCTCCTTGTGAGCCATGCCGTGTTCCGAGCAGAGCCTCTCCGCGGTTTAGATCAGCTCATCCCACTCCTTGTGCAGCCGAGCGACTACCGTGGCATCCACGGTCACCCTTTTCTCTAGGGCCGCGAGCTTCTCCATGTTCCCCAGCTTCAGACCCCTTTCTTTCTCAACCTCACCTAGAAGGTGAAGGATCCACTGGTGGGTTTTGGCGTCCTTCTGGAGCAACTCATCTAGCTCCTTCCTAACCCTAGTGGCTTCTTTGTCATCCTTCCATGACCTCACTGATAGGGCCTCGAACGCCTTCTCGGCCTCATCAGCATCCCGACAGGCCTCGACTACTGGCGACCAAAGATTGGCTGCCTCCTCGGTGAGGGGGGTTTGCTTGACAACCCTCCGCTGGGTGGCAATGAGCTGAGCTATCACCTCCCCACGTAGCTGTGCCTCGTCGACGAGGCGGTCCTACGCTTCCTTCTATTGATGAAGGAACCGAGATTTCCCCTAGCTGTGAGCTATAAGGGACTACAGGGAGATGATGGTCAGGGTACAAAAAGTATATAGAGAAAGAAAAGGGCAAGAAGCATGGCCAAACAATAATTGGCCAGAGGGAACAACAACATCATGCAATGCGCCCATGGTGGGGTCCAGGGCCTCGAGCACGGACGTGATCCCTACTCTCTACGCCGGATCCTATAGATCCACCAACTGGAGCAGAGGCTCGCCCAACACGGGTGAGCCACTACCCACTGATGTCAGGGTCAGGGATGACTCCCCACCGGCCCCAAGCACCATCGACCCCTCTCGTCGTGATGTCCCTATCGGGACATCCCCTCTAGTGATGGAAGGGGTTAGCGGTGCGGACATGAACATGTCTCCTAGCACCACGACTCCTAGGGATCCCTCGGCCACATCCCCCTCTATCCGGTCCATGCTTGGTGCTGTCGCTTGGGTTGCCAATGGCAAGGGTCGCACCAATGCCTTAGACGACGCTGTGGTGATGCCCGACTGTCACCCATCTGTCATGGCCACCGCCACCTCCACCTACGTCGGTGGGGTCATGACCGGCTATGTTGCTCCCTCCATGGCCGGTGCCATGAATGTGGTCGGTAGCCCCATCCGCTCGGCCATCGGTAGTAGTATCACGGCCATCACTAGCTGCTCCGCGACCTCCAAAGGCATCACTTGAACGCCCTTGTCCGCCTGTCCCACCGAGCACATAGGCACCACCATGGGTGGCACCTGACCTACCGGTGATGCAGTCACACTAGTGCCGCTCCCGCCTAAAATGGGCATGACACTAGCCGATGGCCGCCACCCTGATTGGACGGCGATGCTCTTCTTCAGCGCCAGCACCAAAGGATTCTGATGCCTGCCGACGCTACAAGGGACAAAAAACATAAGTCACGATGAAATCTGACTAAAATAGGAAAAATAGAGGAATTGATAACTCACCTCAGCGATGTTAGGCGGCAGATGCGTTTGGGGGATGAACCCCCCGACCCTTGCTCTGCCTCATTGGAACAAGGCCGTTTCAAGCCCGCCCCTAATCTTGGGCAGAGGGACTTGCCCCTGGCAGCTCCTAGGGCACATTGGCGGGACACCCTGCTCCCCTTGGCTCTTGGGGCACGATGGCAGAGCCACCCACCTCCGCCGGCACCTCGGGCGTGATGGCCGAGCCGCCCACCTCTATTGGCTCCTGGGGTATGCTAATGGTATGTCCCACCTCCATTGGTTCCTGGGGGGTGTCGTTAGAACAACATACCTCTGTTGGCTCCCTAGATATGCTCTCCCCTCCATGGAATGGGAAGGGTCCCGATGCCTACAAGGATGAACTGATGCCTATAAGTGCATCCTCATTCTCTAGGTTGTCCCACTCAATATCATCGGCGTCATCACCATCATCATTGCCATCATCATTGTCAGTGTCCTCCCCTCATTCCCATGCCCACAGCTTCCGCTGCTTTTTCCTCTTCTTGTCCTCCTTCGCCTTCCTCAGCAGCTCGCCCTCGCCGTGATTCGCCACCCTCACGGTCGAATCCCTCGGCATCGACACCAGGTGACCCATGAGGATGAGGTCCCTTGGCTGGTCCCGCCCCTCTCAAAGTTAGTCCCATAGGGTCGGGAAATCAATTGAAGAGAAGGTAAGAGAAAGGGTAACTTACAAAGTCAACATAGCCTGGCTTTGGCCGCATCAGAGGATGCCTCGACACCACGTACACGAAGTTGAGGGTGGCACCCATGTCATTCAGCAAAGGCTCCATGCCTCCTTGATGTGTTGCGCGATCTTGGACTTGGGGAGAGTTCTCTCGGCGAGCGCCGTTCCATCGAACGACGCCTCAGGCACCATCATGTATAGTGGGAGCGTGCACATCATCAACGGCACCACCCTCCTTGCGTGGTAAGCCTCGATAATGCCCGACCCTTTTAGGCCATTCTCCTTTAGGATGTGGATGGTAGTGATGTGGTCTCAGATCTTCTTCTTATCCTCCTCTAGGATGCCCCACTTCCTCACCTACTCTAGGGCCACTTCGATCAAGCACCCGATGAACTCAGGCAAAGGGGCGGCAACGTCATTCTTGAGGTAGAACCACGGCGAGTGCCACCCCTTGCTGGACGTCTAGAGCCACATGGATGGGTACTCGTCGACCTGATTGTTCCAAAGTTGGATGTCGGCGCACCCCATCGGCATGTGTAGCTCCTGCCTGCCGCCCTTCTCCCTCTTCTTCTGGAGGTTAACTGCGAAGAAATACCTCCACAAGTTGAAGTGGATCCTTCGCATAGTGTGACGAATGCTGCCATGTGCTAGATCCCATTGGGATTGAGATACTGTAGCTCAATCTTATAGAAGTGCAGCAGCCCCTAGAGGAATTTGTGGGCGGGGGTCACGAGCCCATGCTCGTGGAAGTGGGCCAATGACACCACGTAGCCGTTGGGCGACGACGATGAATCCTCATCGCCGGGTAGCAACCACTCCTCAGCTGAGGTCCACGCGTGGAGAAGAACACAACGAATGAGGTCCTCCATGCGCTAGAAGGTGATGTCAGAACGGTGCCACGGATCCATTGGAGGTGGGGGTGGATGGATGCGAGCTCAACGGAGGTGGCGGCGTGGCTATGGAGGTAAGGATACAGGCGAGCGTATGAAACATGGAGGGCTAACCCTTTGGTTTTATAGGGGTGATGGGTGCAAGAAAACCAACCGCTCGCCTAGATCTCCATGCCTGCCATGACCTATCACCATGTCTTGTCGCGGGACGTGCACACGCAACCTATGGTCGTCCCCTCAGAAAATGCGTTAGATGTTTCGCCTCCCCAAATGGGCCACAACTCATCACAGGTAAGAGGGATATGGAGCTAAAAACACTCCTACACCCTGTCTAGGCCTAGGAGTTCGAAGGTTGGCCCACCGACAGGTTCGACAACCGCTTTGAGCACCTTTAGAGTGAGGGGTGTAAAGGGATGGGTCTGTTAGCAGCCAGCACCTAGGCGCACGAGCGCCGCATGCATCTCGGCCCACGTTCGAGTCTCAGCTAGATACGATCCATGGTTTTTCCTCAAAGAAAGACAGAGAGCCCTCGGGACCGGTCGAACGGATCCGAGAACTATATGGATTGACCGCTGAGAATCTGGAGTCGGTCACCAAGCTAACATAAGTTGGACCCCCACGAACAGGATGCCAGGGCCCCACACAGACTAGCCCGTTAATAGCTCACCGAGCACCATGATTCGTCCATAGAGGAAAATCATGGCACGGCTCAGCCCCCCCCCCCATTTTTATCAGAAAAAACGCTCGAGGGAAGACGATCACAAAGACGAGCCAATCCTCGACCGGACCCCCCGCTACGAGCGGGGACTCGAGGAAAGTTGGACTCGCAAGGAGACCGAATGCACAGTCGTGGAATGACAGACCCCCATAGGGGTCAGAATCAGGGAAGACCTTTTCTGACCCACCAAATCTCACGGCTATGCCCCTAAGGGGTCCGATCATGACAAAAGGGAATCACCGTCCCTAGGTCACCATGGGTGACAAAAGAAGGCCAAGGCCCTCAAAGTCCTCCCATTCGGAAAAGCCTCCAAAGGAGTATTCTACACCTCCACAGGTTCAGGGGCTACTGTCGAGGACCAATACTAGGGTATCCAAAGAGAAGGAGCTAATGGCCTTCAACATTGATTCATCCGAGCAGTCAAGAGTGCGACTATAGCTCCCCAGGTGTGCGGGCCCTGCCTCACCCGACCTCTGGGGAGGGCTCCGCCTCGTTCGACCCTGAGGCCGTGGGCTCTGTCTCGCCCGACACCAAGGTCACAGGCTCCGTCTCACCCGACCTCAAGGCCATAGGCTCCGTCTCGCCCGGCCTCAAGGCCGTGGGCTCCATCTCACCTGACCTCAAGGCCGATGGCTCTGCCTCGCCTGACCCCAAGGCCATGAGCTCCGCCTCGCCCGACCCTTGGGTTTGCGCTCCGCCTCGCCCGACCCCTTGGGTGAGGGCTCCACCTCGCCCGACAGGGTCCCATACCACCGCCAACCACTCTAGGTCCAAGCGTATGGGCCTAGATCAAAACTCTAACACCAAGGAAGAGACCGGCATGCCCCAATGTAACCTATGGCCATGACTGGCCATACCTGAGGATTCACATCAAGAACAACTTCGGGCGTGCCGATGTTGTTCTGCCTAACCCTCATATGAACGCTGACAGGCGTGTCAGTTCACAACAACGCCGACCGGAACGGAATGAGATGCCATGACCGGCAGACAACGCCTGCGCATGGCGTCAGTGACGAACAGGGCCGCAACATGGAGCCGTCCCTGTTGACATCTACAGCATCGGTGGGACCCGCGTGATGGAGAAGAAGGATTGGGCGGTCCTGACAACCTTCTTCTCTCTCTCTCTCATTCTTCTCCTCTTCCTCCGCTGTAACCCGTGCTTTCCCTTGACCTATAAAAAGGAAAGCAGGGCGTCCCATGAAGGGGATCCGATTCAAAACGATTGATCGACCCATCGAGACCCGATCGGATCCAGATCTGCACAAGAGCACGACATGAACATACGGCTGAGCAGTGATCGAGCTCTTAGCATCCGTTCACTCCTTCCACCAGAGACTTAGGATCATTTTCCTCTCTCGTCCGTTTGTAACCCCTACTACAAACTTTCAATGCTAGTAACATGAGCAGCAACGATGAACTGGACGTAGGGACTTTCTGCCCGAGTCAGTATAAACCTCGTGTCCTCTAAATACACCATCCGAGCCAGACGCGCAATACTAGAAATTTACTCGTCGGTGGTAACTCGAAACACCGACACCGTCGGCCTGACCTTAGGGATGAAAACGTACGGGAAACATGCGGAAAAACTCCTCTCACGTTTCCAATTCTATATTTTTAGCGGAAATATGATCGTGTTCCGAAAAAAACGGAATTATAAATGGATGGGGATATACGGAAATACGGAAAAAGACAAATATGGATGAAGAGCCAGAAAATTAAGTTAGAATAATATGATCAAATTTTCTCGAGTATATATGAACAAAGTCACAAAATAGTATACATATACGAAGTTATTCGTCCAATATTCACTACCATGTCATGTGTTAACATGTATAATTTGTGATTAGTAGGTTCATGAACATATCAATTTCTAGACATATCTCACATAGATTGAAAACATAATAAAAAACGAAAAAATGGGTCAGTTCCTGATAAAAACAGAATTCCGCAGAAATGGGCGGAAAAACCCATCTCCTATTTCCGTAAATATAGAAACGGAGTCCACAGATGCCGAAACGGGCTGACCTCCACGGCCGCATCCTTAACTCTGCGGCCGCAGGTCCATGAAAATGTTGGTCCGCCATGCATGCATTGTGTTAAAGTGTTAAACTATACTTTTAATTTATTTTCTTCAACAGTAAAGATTCTTGTTATGTTGGGTGCACTTGCACGTCACTCAAACCTGTTATTTAATTTATTTTCCTCAACAACAAGATTCGTGTTAGTTGCAAACAATCGTCTACACCTGCTTCTCGGCCAAAGCTTAACTATAACTAGTTTTCTTGGCGATGAACTTAATTTGGAGCTAGTTGCTTGGTCTTCTCTGGATCAATACGGGACTGCTTTTTCTATGGCAAAGTCTGAGGAGATGAGCACCGATTCTCTTTCAATCTGGACTTAGCCCAACTCTGATAAATTGTGTATTTACAACTAAAATTGGCAGCCTCGAAAACAGGCTTACAACCAGCGGCAAGCATAACAATATTTCGACCCTGAACCCAAATACCCAACCGAAGATAGCTAGCCATTATCGTCTAACCATATATGCACGTGCAGGGCAAATGGACACATGCATCTTTAGGCATAGTTTCACCCCGTCATAATATTCTGCAAGGTATAATCAAAGTAAGAGAGCTATCGTAAGCCACAAACAAAATACTAAGGGTGCCACATGCCATGACATACATGATTAAACTTGTTTTTTAGGTGATTGATATGGGGTGAAGTCCATTTTTTCAACCTCTAAGTTACATGTAAGTATAATTTGTAACCCTGGACTACAAAACCGAATAACAGGTGTCCTCCAATTACGCCTCTCCAAAACAACGATTTAGTGCATTTAAACAACATTTAAACGATAAATGAAGGCCTTCCATGTTGTTTGGCCCTAAGGTAAATTAAACGATCTGTCTAAATGATATAAGCAGAATCAATTAAACATGATTAAATTAGCTAAATAACGAAGTCTTCTTATTTAAAATAAATTACATCCTCCATCCTAGAAAAAAACGTATAGTTTTCTGGGATAGTGGAGTAATTATGAACTCTTAGAGATCATACCAGGTTTTTATTATTTTTAGAAAATAGAAAATATAACACCCTCGGTGTTACACCCTAAACCATTTACTAAAACATGTCATGAGCATCATGTTTATGTGTTAGTGCATGTAATAAAGTATGTAGATCGATTTCTTGTAACCTAAAATGACTAATAAAAAAGTTAAACGAAAGTCGATTCAATAGCTCATGTATATCAAGTAGGATTGAAAATTAATTTTTATTGAATAAAAACACTATAGAACATATGTGTAGCGCTTAAATAAAGTTTAGAATATGAACTTTGTAGATGGCAATAAAATACTTGATGTGGAAAAATAACTTTGCTAGCCATTATTTCTAATAGCCTAGAAATGCAATTTGGAATCAAGTTCAGCTCAAAGACCTAGAGTATTTTCAAGTTCATAGACAACAAGACAATGCCATATTTAGCAATTTATTTTGCAAAATCGGGTTAAGAAAAGGTATAATGTTTTAGCTCAGTTTGGTAGCCTCACATGCCATCTTGAGCTTGGTGAAGATGGTTTGGTTACTGAAGCAACCGTTTAGTTGTATTGGGCGCTTTAAAATTCATGCACGACTCGGTCTTGGGCTGGTTGGCCGCGTGGGCGCGGTCACCACGCTCAGGCACTCGGCGTCGCCACGCTGACTATCCCCTACGCACGCGCGCTACCGTGCATGGCCGGCCACGGCTGCTCTGTGGCCTGGCCGCCGCTGGCTCCTAGCGCGCGGAGCTGCTGCTACTGCTTGCGTAGCTGGGCGGTGCTACCGCCTGCCCCATCACGCTGCCGCACTGCTGACCACCTCATGCCGCGCCGCAGCTGCTGCCAGTGCCGTCACATCGCTGTCATCTCCGTGCCTCGCTCTACATCTCTACATCGCTATCGGCCCTGTGCGATGCCACCTCTGCCGCACGCACGTGGCCGAGCTCGCCATCGCCTTGCCATTTATGGGGTTGTGCCGCGCGGGCCATGGCTGATCGGGGATGCGTGCGCTTGTCCTTTGCGTCTACGCGCATGCCTTCCTGGTCGCGCCGAGCACGTCCTGCCAAGGCGAGGCCGTGCTGTGCCACCTACCAGTCTGTCTCTCTCTCTTTCTTTCTTTCTCCCTCCGCTGCCGTCGTCGAGCCACGCCATCAGTTGGCCACCAAGGGATCACCTCCATTCAATTCAACACATCCACGCCTTCATCATTATCATGTCCTCTCGCTGTCCAACCCCACCCAACCTTGAAGAGCGCACGGCCAAGCTCCAATTTGGAGTTTCTTCTACCGCCGTGCTGATAAGGCCACGTCCGGCCATGGATGTGGGCAGCGCTCCTACCATTCCTCCTGAGCCAATTCACCTGCACCACTAGCATAGCCTTGACTCCCTCTTCACCCTATGCGCCTTAGCCGAACCGCTACCGCCTCCCCGTCATTGCTGATGCGACCGTGCCACCATGGTGCACCGCTGCATGGCTTGGCCATACGTGGCCAGCCCTCATCCATCGTCCTCCGCCCCAATCGTCACCTTGCCCTAGTCTAGGGTAGCCTCCTAGTGCTCACGCGCTAACCAGTTAGGTCTGTAGCTACCCCAGCTCACCAAAACAGTGGCACCGCCATCGCGGATGGCCACACGCTGTTGATGCCTTCCCCAGCCAGTCGTGTCACCCTACACCATCGCTTAGCATAGCCGCTTGGGTCAGAGATAGTGATCGACCCATTTGGTAGGCCCGTGCAGGTCCCAGGTGGCCGACGTAGGCGCCCAGCGCCACGGCTCGCCACATTGCCATGCACTGAGTTACCGAAGGTGTGCACGGGTGAATTAGGGAAAGGCCAAGGGGTTAAGCGAGAAGTTCTGAGAGAGAGGAGAAAATAGTGTTAGTAAATAATTGTAAATTAGGAGGAGTTCGAGGTCTCTTTTGCAAAGTCGCCGACACGCGCGAGATTCCCCAGCGCAGGCCATCTTGGCGTGGGCTGGCCTCGCATGGGCCATGCCTGCGGGCCACTGTGCGCACTGTCTCGCATGGGTCGTGCGGTTGGTTTCATTTTTCTTTTCCTAAGGAATTAGAAATAGGTTTCTAATTTAATTTTTGAGCTGATCTTTGGTAAATCATATAAAATCATGTAGGTGTCAAAAAAATTGTAAAACAAATTTTGTTAGGTTCCTAAAATTATGCTCTATCTGTTAGTGTATTTAGTTCATATATGTATATGTTGATACCAGGAGATATTAAATCATTGGGAGTGCTCAATATTCTTAAGTTAATTATTGTAGGAATTTTTGTGGTAAATTGGTGATAGCTCTAGTCCTAAAATTTTCATGGTAGCTTCATTGTATTATTATGTGCTCACTATAATTTGTGTAGCTTTATAATAGACTAAACATTAGGATAGTTAAATGCTCTTTGTTTCAAACATACATTAAATCATTAGTAGAAATAAAGATATATCCTTCATTTGTAAAGCTAGGTGTTTGTTAGTTGAACCTAACACTTTGCTTGATAAAGATGATAGTTAGCTTAGTACCTTAGTCATTAGAGCTAGCTTAGTAGCTTAATATGCGTATTCTTAGTTTTGGAGTTGTTATTGCTTAAATGCAAAGTGTTGCATCATCATCGTATGAATGTAGAGAATAAGTTGGTGGAGATCGTGACCACCGGCGATCATGAGTTCGAGGAGATCGTTGAGGAGTATAAGGAGGAGATTCTCGTATAGGAGGAGATCACAGAGTTGCCACTGACTGACTCAGCTGACACCACGCCTGCCCAAGGCAAGCCTCGGTGCATAACCCTTATTTTTGATAATCACTAAATATATATATATATATATATATATATATATATATATATATATATATATATATATATGATGTGCATTTATGTTACAGGAATTTTATGAAAACCACATGCATAGATATAACTGTCCTAAGAGTCTTACTAGTGCAGGTTCGAGTAGCTGCTATGCTTAGGTTTTCGGTAGCGTGAGTAACCTGTCGTTACTCACAATAGGTGATTATTATTACTCTCATAATAAAATGATGAAAGGAAAAACAGAGATAGGGCAGGAACATGGTATGGGTATTGGTGGGTATAACAGGTTATGTCCCACGACCAACGAGGCTTAGCTTGGTTACACTGTTTCCCCTGTTCATGTCGATTAAGTACCGTCCGTTATTGTGGATGGTAGTCAGGTCACAGACTTATTATCCTGAGCACATACTTGCTTATGGGAGCGGGAAGGCTTGTTATGCTCTTGTTGTGGGTTCTGGCTCTTTCCGGACCGACTGATTGGAGGCGGAGAAAGGTGGAGGTCTGAGCACCATATTGAGACCGGGTCTCAAGTGTGAGGGCTTGGAGTCCAAGTTTGGATGGGGGCCTGGACCCCATGACAGGAGTGGAATGGATTTGTCTAGTTTGTGCCTAGGGTACAAACAGGGCGTGTATTTCGTAGTACCCAGCTGGGATACATTGGTTAGCGAATCAATATTTCTGTGAGACGGTACGACTTGGCTATGGTCTAGCACCATAGTAAGAACTGGAAGATAAAAGATGGTGAAATTATTTTGATTGCTCAACCCTTGCTTGGAAGTAGAACTGGTGCTTACCTTGAATGGTTAGCTAATGAAGTAACCATGACTGCTAATAAAACTTGACTGTAAGGATGAACTATTAGTAATGCTTTTCGCAAACAAAAAAAACAACAAACCCATATTGCCTATCATATCCTTGAGAGTCGAAAAAATATTCCCACTAGTCTGGTAAGTCTTACGAGTACATTATGTACTCATGGTTTATTCTACCCCTGTTGTAGATGCAACTTGAGGAGTAGCTCTTGTGTGGAGGATTCTTCTGGTGGGCACAGCCGGATCCTTGTATCGTTTCCGCTAGATGTTTATTTTCATTCCGCTGTTTAATTATTGCACTCTGAACTATGGTATTATAATAAATAATTTTCAAAAACTCTTGTTGTGTGAAATGGACTAAGTATTGGAAGCTCGTACTCATTATTGGATTCTGGATGTAAAACGTGGATGGTTTCGAGTTCTCCCTTGGGGTGTGCTCAACAGAACTGTCCAATGTAGGTCACTTTCGAGGTGCTTAGTGTCTAATGGAAGACGAGCGTCTCTGAAAGCATGTTATTTCGTGCGGTTCTACCACAGAAAACCACCTTTAAACCAGTCATAGCACCAAATTTATTCAGTTTTGATATCAGTATCACACTATTGTGTAAATTAGAGATTGAAAAATGTACTTACCCTTTACATGGTAAAAAATCATATACATGCAGTGGGTGCATTTAGCATGGGGTGTGTAGCCCCCTTGACCTATAACCTGGCTTCCCCTGCATCTAGGGATCAAAACAGACAGGATAAATTTCATATTGTCCCCTTCCATCTTATTTACTATTTTTGTCCTGTCTATTTCTGTATTTATAGAAAATATGGTAATGGTACTGGGACTAGGATGACATTCATCGGAATTTTTCGAACAAAACAAGCCGGATGTAAGTTTACAACTAACTTATGCATATGAATAAAACACTTTATGGGAGAGAAAAGTGAGTCATATGTGAGTTAACTACTATATGAATAGGCTGATAAGTAGGCTGTAAAGCCTATAGGGGTGGATCCTGTATAGGTGCTCTCAACAAATTTGCCAAACTATTATGTATATATCAAGTGTGTGTGTGTGTGTGTATATATATATATATATAGAACTACTATCCTGTAGCTGGCTACAGAATAAGTTACTATGTTAATTTACGAGATTATAGTAACTCCTTACTAAGTGGTTTAATATAATGTTATAGTAAATATCCCCATATGTTATAGTAACCCAACTATCGTAAATATGTATTGACATTATGGTAAATTAGTATATAAAATTATAGTAAATAGAGGTGGCTACAGAATAACTTATTTTGTAGCCGGCTACTGAATAGCCTCTCCCTATATATATATATATATATATATATATGTGTGTGTGTGTGTGTGTGTTAGTTGCATTTCCTGTTTCATCATTTTCTTGCTATTCACATATCATAAAAGTGTAGCTTATTGGCCTAATCTCAATACACTACACCATGACTTCCTTGAGTCCATATAAATTGTTATTCGCCAATCGGCCAACTAGAATCTTCCTTCGTCCCTCAGTCCACACATGGTTGCATGCATGCATCTATCGGCCCTTACCTATACCTAATCCTCATGCATTATTTAAACTTTAATCTCCACTCACTACTGTAGGAATGATTTCTAGCGGCGGCTGGTGAGGCTTTGTAGAGGCAGTTCGGCCAGCCGCCCTTACCATACCGTCTCTATAAATTATGCATTTGTAGGAGCGGTTCCTAGACCGCCCTTACAAATCGATTTATAGAGCCGCCTCTACAAAATCAATTTATAGGGGTGGCTGTAGTACCAGCCGCCCCTATAATATCTGTTTGTATGGGCGGTTCAGTATAGAACCGCCCCTACAGTATATTTTTCCACCAAAAAAATTTGAATTTATGATTCAATATATATATATATATGTGTGTGTGTATGTATGTATGTATATGTATATATATATATGCATATATAATTTAAATCTGACCAGAACATATATAATTTAAATCTGACCACAAGCACAAGAGCATTATATAAACTACCATTACAAGTCTAATTCACAAGAATTCAGCAAGGCCCCAATCTATCAGCCGGAGTTTCTGAAGCTCATGATCTATCATAACATTGTGGGGCTTGATAATTAGTTGATGACTACAAGTTCCTTATATCTATTTTAAATTTAAATCTAAATACTAATAAGACAAGGCCAAATTGTAATGATAGGTTCATAGGCACACAAATTAAGAAATGAATTATCAATCACAAAAGCTCCATAAAAGTGCTGTCAAATTAAGACAAAGAATTTACAGCTTAAGAGAAAATCAAGAAAGTGTCACCTTAGATATTCTAAATACTGTTCAGTAAACCATTCAAAGCACCAATAGAAATCGTGCAGCTATTGCCATCCACATTGACACTCAGACAAATACAACCCTAGGACATTAAAAAGAATGAACTCAGACTCAAATATGTGCACAGACCTCTCTAATTAGTGTCGATTGGTTGACTTAGTACCTACATGCCTATATTTTTTTACAAATCATCATCCACATCATTGTTGGTCACACATCAAAGTCAGTGAAAAAAATCTAATAACAGAACCACTAGTCATAACCACTAGTCGACTGGTTGACTTAAAACTCACGTGCCCCCATTCATATTAGTATACTATACAATTTTTCATATGTGGTTGTACTAAAAATCCATGGTGTATACATCATGCATCTCTTCTCATGGTTTTATAAGAGATAACAGAGACTTAATTAATGTGATAAATTTCAAGTATAACTATAATAATTGTCTTTCTTTTTTTCTAGATTCCCAATTAGTGATTACAAGGCACTAAGAATTTTAAATGGTGGATTAAAAACTCATTTCTTGGTACTAACTGATTCATGTCAATATAACCAACATATCTTTCCTCGCGAAAATGAGCACATTATTATGGCAGCCTCATGAATAAAAGCTATCTTTTGGAAATAGCAGCCAACATAGGGGTAGCAGAGAGTAGCCCTATCTACTGTACCATTACCGATACCTAAATAAGTCACTATCTTATTGAATTTACCATGCTATTAATTTGATCTATCCTGACAAGTGAGATGTTTTGTCAAGTTAACATGCTTAAATAAGTGAGATGTTTTGTCACTGGCTTATTGAAGAGGCTTATTAGTTAACATGCTCAAGTTTGTCAATCACCTGATGTTGCATATAACTCATTCCTTGGTTGTATGCTCCTTGTTGGCCCATCTAAAAAGAGTAGAAACAGTTAGGTGGAGGACAAGTCTATTAGGCAAACATACAATAGTTTGTATGGTGAAGACCTGAGATTTTTATCACATTTATACCCCTAGTAATTTTCTAATAAAAAGAACATGTGAAATGCCCTATTCAGAAAAGAAGCTAGAACTTGCAGTGCAAGCACATGTTGCTTAGGAACCAATACTTTGAGTGAGCTTGAACTTGTAGTGCAAGCACATGTTGCTTAGGTACCTACATGTTCCTCAAAGTTTGGGCTAGTTAGGTTAATTGACAAATTTTTTCAGAATGGAACTTGAGTTCACACTTTTTTTAGAATAGGACTCAAATTATATATATTAAATTGATAGAAATGCAGCACATGTGTCATTATGAGCAAGGGGGAAATGCAATTACTTGATTATAGATGGCAGATACAATCTACATAAAAAACTGCAGTAAAGCAAAAGCTTCAATTAATTGTAGATGGCAAGCTATCTTCAGGTTCTCTAAAATAGGTGTGGCATGATATAAGGCTATAAGCTGGTTATTTGCACAGCTGAACATATGCAAGACTGAAAAACTACTCTAAATTTAACTTAGCATTCATGAAAAAAAATTAAAAATCTGTTCATTGAAAAGAAATCATAAAATGGTTTCAAATCCTAAAGAGAACTCACCTGGTGCATAGAAGCTAAGCATTCTGTTGGCATGGTACCTGTAGGATCAAGATGCAATCAATATCAGTATCCTTAACACAAGTTGTAGAAGCAAAAAAATAACCTAAAGAAGGCACATATAACTAGCAGTGCGTACAAGTTAAGAATAAACTGAAGGAGATGAGCTAATCTAAAAACTGTTGTGGCAGCACTAAAGATTTTTAAGCAGAACAAAGTAATGGGAAACAAAAACATATATGATGAACTAAATAATAGTTTATTTACCAAATTAATTCCTGAGATGTGTAACATAGTTGCCACAGTAAGGGGTGTAAATATATGATGCAAAGTTTACCTGTAGCAGCTCAAAGAATGGTGCAATAAGGAAAGCCTGGAAAATATTGTCAAGGAGAGCTGGCGCTTGCTTCTACAAGGAAGGCATGTATTAGTAGTGTCAAGCAGTAGCATATGGTTTTGTTTACACAACCCTGTATCAGTAGTGTCAAGCAGTAGCATAAGGTCTGTATCAGTAGTGTCAAGATTAAGTTACTAGTTACTTGTTCTTTATGGCCTACAACAATATAGAATTCCTTTCCAGCAAGAATAAGTTGTCTAACAGTAAGTGTTTCAATCACTATAGCTAGCACAGATTTCTTTTGCAGAAAGTAAGTGTCCAGGCCAGCTTACCTATTTCAATGTATCTTCTAAGGTCAATAACAATCATTACTTTTTAGAAAATAGCAAAAACTTACTATTTTAACAAGATTTCATCACAATATCAGCAGCAAAATCAACACACTATCTTCATTACCATTCTATACATATTTTTTGACTTATAAAGGTGCTGTGATTATGCAAGAGCTTCTAGAATGAGACATCACAAAAGAATGAATATGATAGCAGCAACTAAAACAAACACACCTAGGTTCAACTCCTGTTGAATATGTCCCTGAAGACACAGAAAACCAACTTGAGAAGGAGAACGACAGGACAAAAAACCTAGATATAATTATTCCCAACTAATTGCATAATGGACAGTTTAACAAAAATAGTCACAAGCATACGCTACTATAAGAGGAAATAGCAAAGCATGTAATATCTATCAAGGATACGATAAGCTACTACTAATAAGTGATGGATCCAGATCAGGAGCATGTGATCTAGCCTAGCAAGAGTCAAGGGGGAGACGAGTAGGGAAGGGGTGAGGAGAGATGCAACTGGAAGAGCCCTCGCCGCCGCCAAAGCAACCTCCACCGCCATCTGACCTCGAACCCTAACAAGAAAAAAAGATGTGGAGGAGAAGGGAAAGGCCGGAAGGGAGAGGAGAGCTGAGGAGGCGCACCTGCCACTGTCGTTGGAGGAAGCCAGGCGAGAGGGGAGCTGAGGAGGCGCACCTCCCACACCACCCCTTGCGCCCTCGCCGTGGCTCCCGGCGACAACTTGTGAGTGCCTCCGGCACCAGCGGTGGTGGAGGAAGACGAGGTACCCGCACCCTCCGACGTGGGCGTCTCGACGACGGGCATTACATGAGCGGCGGCGACATGAGCAACGGATCCGGGGAGGACGCCATGATGCAGTGGAAGCCCCACCTCCCCACCCTTCTAGATCTAGATCTAAGAGGGGAAAGGAGCGGGTTGTGGCCGCACCGGTGGAGGGGTGGTGGCCATGCCTGTAGAGGAGGGGATGGTGGCCACAACGGTGGAAGAGGAAGGAGCGGTGGCGTCGTCGTAGGAAGAGAGGAGGGGGAGGCGACGGGAGATGGATGGGGCGGTGGCATTGGAGAAAGAGAGGAGAGGGGCCGAGGGACAGACCGAGGGGGTGGAGGCAGATGCGGACCTGAGGTGCGAAGTCCACGGGCATGACATTTGTATGGGCGGCTCGTATCAGTAGTCGCCCCTACTGTGCCATGACATTTGTAGAGGCGGCTCGTATTACTAGCCGGCCCTACTGTACCATTTGTAGGGGCAGCATGCTAGAGCCCGAGCACACCACTGTAGAGACTGCCCCAATGTCAGCCGTCCTCAAAAAAGTCCCGTTGCTACAAACTATTTTTCATGTAGTAACTTGAACCTAAGGCTGACAACCATAATCCATAGTTACATGTATACGGATATAGATATGATGGTGTGTCGTGTAGTCAGCAGTATAGACGGATTTGGTTTGGGAATACCTAATCTAAAATTCTAAATCCAGCGATAGAAGTTTACACAGCTAAATTATTAAAATTATTAGCCATGCTCGTAGTCTCACATGATGACAGGACATCAACTAGGAATGAAAACGGATCGAAAAAATCTTGTCCCAACCTATCCTGTTTTCTATTTCGTTCCGCCGATTTTCGTATTTGTAGGATGAGAGGGGTTTTATCGCCTATTTCCGCGGATTCCTGTTTTTATCCGGAATTGACCCGCATTTATTCTGTTTTTCATCCCGTTTTCGATCTATGTGAGATATGTCTAAAAATTGATATGTTTATAAACCAACTAATCACCAATTATGCGTGTTAACATGTTAACGTATGTCATGCTAGTGAATATTGGACCAATAACTTCGTATGTGTATATTATTTTATGACTTTGTTTATGTATACTCGAGAATATTTGATCATGTTATTCTAACTTAATTTTCCGGCTCTGTATTTGTTTGTTTCCCTATTTTAGTATATCTCCTCTTCCCTTTGCAATTATGTTTTTTCCCAAAAATGATTCTGTTTCTGTTAAAAATATAGAAACGGAAATGGAAGAAGAGTTTTTCCACCTGTTTCGTTTCGTTTTCATCCCAACGGCGACAAGGCGAGGTTGGAGACCATTGCTTTCATGTGCGTGTCGTCAGTGTGTTGCTGGTGTCTTCGTGTGTGATGTGCAGGCAACCACCACCGTGGTTGCATCAGGCAGCAACCTTGCCAGTTGCCACTGTTTGCGTGAAGACAGCAAGCTTGCACATGGATGCTACATGTCCTGCATGCATGTCAACTGCCGACAGACTGCACAGACCGGGCGCACTACATAGCTAGCTCGTATTTATTCATTTTTTTGACACATTTATTCATTTTCTTAATACTCTACCTGTTTGTCTCGCTTCTATTTTTGCCCCTGTTGCTGCTCTCGCTACCGGTAAAAAATAAGAGACTTCTACCATTACGACTTGGGCTTCCTCATGGCGAGCGCCGGCATCATCGATCGGCAGCTGCACGCCGCATGGCACGTACCGCGGGACGCAGCACACGGGTCCTACTTCTGGAGCGCTTCGACCTGCATGCTCCAGGCCTCCAGCACCTCGTCTCCTGGCACGGCTACTCCCATACCATCCGCGGGTCCTCGCACGGGCCACGGCGAGTCCGGCACCATGTATCCGCGACGCCTACAGCCTACCCAAGTCGCAGTACCCGCCCATGGAGGCAGTAAGCACTGCCGCGGTGTTCTGAACGCGAGTCCGCATCCAATTGATGATGGTCGTCGTTTGCTGCTGGGCAGTACTGTGCTCGGGCCGAGCTTGGTGGTGAGATGCCAACGCTGCCCTCAGATGAGACGGAGCGCCTCCACGACGCTCGACGTACGGCACGAGCTCCCGCCCTGAGGCCTGAGCTGGTTGCGCAGCGGCAACATCCACAGCCGGAGCAATCTGTGATTGTAAATGCTGTGTTTTGTAATTAACACATCCACAGCCGTACGTGTAAGCATTGTGCTTTGTACAGGAAGCATACTAGCGTTAGCAATTTTTAGCTTGAAAATTGGACAGGAAGAGATTACATACTATTGTCCCATTCGCTGGTCTGAAACTTGGCTAAAATTGACTGAAAAACCCTGTTCCGGCTAAATTGTTGTGAGAGAAAAACACTATTCTGACTAAAAAAAAGAAGTCGAACAGGGCCTGATCGCACAAACCCGTGAGCATGTTGGTCCCAGGGCCGAGGCCCCGGCGCAGCAAAAGGGAGGGACACTTGAAAGTCTGGTGGGAGCTGGTCGCCGTTCGATTGAAACGGAGGGTCGGATACGCTTGACTGTAGGGAACAGTCGCTGCCCTGACTGCAGAGGATCTCATTCCCCAGCGACAGGTACAGTGCGTCTGACTGTAGTGATGTTCATTTAGTATATATGTGATGTTCTATAGTATATTTTAGAATGAAAAATATCCATGTGATGTTCATGCGGTGTCCATGTGATGTTTTGTGATGATGTTCACTTAGTATACGTGTGATGTTCTATGATGTATTTAGTGATGTTCACGTAATATACATGCGATGTTCTATAACGTAGTTGTAATATTCTATGGTGTATTTGGTGATGTTCACGTCATATATATGCGATGTTCTAAACTTAGAACATCGTCTCTCCTCAATAAACAGGTATATATCCCAATCACGGTGCGGGTTGGTAGGAATGGCAGGCACCAGGCAGGCAGGAACATTTGTTACTTGAAGCACGCCAAGTGGAACGGCAGGCAGGCACGAAAATTTGTTAGCTGAAGCACGCCGAGTGGCATCTGTCTATATATATTGATGGACCACTCCCTCGTGCTAAGCGCTCAGTCCAACGTCGAGCGCGTCCCGTGAACCGAGCGGGTCTATCAAGTCAAACCATGGGCGTGCCTCTGCTGCTGCTGCTGGGATCCCTGGCCGTCTTAGTCGTCGTGTGTTGCCTCCTGCTCCGCCGCAGTGGGGACGTGCCTCTGCCGCTGCTGCTGGGACCGGATCCCTCGCTGTTATGAAAATTGTACTTTACCCTTTAATTACATTACATGGTAAAAAAAGCATATACATGTGGGAGCATTTAGAAAGTGAGATCGCAGCGGCAGGACCGCATGAGGATGCTTGCAAACTGAAGAATCTTCGAAGAAGTTTTATGATTTCGTGAAGAGGCTGACGAGGTGGCAAGCATCGTATGTGACAACTTGCGCGAAACCTCCTCAAATTTTTATCACTGCCTCCACATATGATATCATGACATCTTAACAAGTTTCATGATTTTCGGACTTCGTTTGCTTTTTATAGAATTTAAAAATAACTCGACCGCAAGTTCGTGGTCATGTTTTGTAAACAAGATGTTCGAAATTGGTGGTTTGTTCCTGGATACGGCCTCACATTATACTAAATAACATGAATATCATTTTTCCATTCATTTTTTCATTATTCGAATGACTAGTTATAATTTGAATTATCCAAGAAAATTCAATTAAATGAAATAAATTAAATAAATATAGAAAAAGTCCGAGAAATGTGCCACATTGGAACATGGAGTACCAGGTATTGTATGAGGACCGCAGAAAAAGTTTGAAGGTCAAAAAGTAAAAAAATATGGTTTATCGAGTGTCTGAGTTTGGCGCTCGGCAAAGGAGCCTCTTTGTCGAGTGCCAGGACGTATGACACTCGGCAAAGGATTTTAAAAACAAATTTTAGAAACCCCCTCTTTGCTGAGTGCCAGGCCGGGTGGCACTCGGCAAAGAATTCAAAAAATTTTAAAAACATAGTTTGCCGAGTGCCAGATCGGAAACACTCGGCAAAGATTTTTTTTTAAGAAAGCCTCTTTGCCGAGTGCCGGCCAGGTGGTGCTCGACAGAGAATTAAAAAAATAAAAAAATAGTTTGCCAAGTGCCAGATCGGGGGCACTCGGCAAAGGGGGGATTTAACCCCGCCGGCTCAGCCGACCCACACACACCGCACACACGCACACATGCATGCAGGCAGACCACACCAGCGCCATCGCTGCCGCCCACGCCCGCGCCAGCGCCGCCGGAGGAGGAGGAGAAAGAGAGGAGGAGGAGAGGAGGAGAGGAGGAAGGAGGAAGGAGGAAGAGAAGAAGGAGGAGGAAGAAGGAGTCCACCGAAGCAACGGCGCCTTCGCCCTCACGCGCTCCTACAGCGGTGCCGCAGCAATGCCGCCGAGGTGCGGCGTGACCCCGCATTAGCGGCGACCAGCAACCGGGCATCTCGTTGCTTATCCTGATTACGTGCTAGGTGTTCCTTACATAATCTTGTGCATGTCGGCCATCGTGCCGTTCATATATATATGTGCATGTCGGCCATCATGCCATTTGTTTTCTTGCAGGTTTTGGAAACCTCACCGTGCAGGGGAGGTGCTGCTAAAATTTTGTATTGACAGTTTTATGTTTCTTTTTTTGCAAAGAAGAGCCCGTCGGAGCGGAGCCGGAGTACCTCGGCGACTCCGATCGCCTTCCTCGCCGCTGCGGGTCTGCCTGCACCGCGTCGCCTCGCCACTGCACCAACCCGCCACGGCCCTGCTAGCCTGACTCCACCGCCACCCTAGGTATAACCCCTCTTTTCCATATCATGGTTGTAGATCACGTAACCTAGTTAGGCATCTCCCGTTCGAAAGAGATACGGTTGGAAATATATAGATATTTCCATATCTAAAACCGTATCTGTTTCGAATTGTCCACGTTTTTTGGATAGCCCGCGGATGCATAGGTGAGGTTAGTTTTCATGGTCTGCTCTGATCCAAGATAGAGTTTTGGCATCATCTCCCTGTTGTTCTCCAGATACACACTCTCCTTGGCAGGACGTGTATTTGGAGAACAGCAGGGAGGTGCTGCCGAAATTCTGTCTCGGATAAGAGTAGAGCATGGAAACTAACCCCACCTACGTATCCTCACGTGGGATTAGGACCTATCCTCACCTATTAGATAGTAGAAACATCGTGTAGATGCAATTAATGTTTATATTACTTGCCACTATATATGTTAGAGGATGGAGGACCGTGAGTGGATGTACACGGGCCGCGCAGGTCAGGGTCAGGTCACCAATGAATGGATTGACAAGACCGATGCTTTCTTGGAATGGGCATTTGGCGTGGCTGCTAAAGGAGCGAGTAAAATTTGCTGTCCCTATAGCAAATGTGCAAACAGGAAAAGACAAACGAAGAAGGTCATGGGGGAACATCTTTGGAAGAATGTATTTACGATAGACTACACCCAGTGGGTCTACCATGGTGAAGCCGATCGTATGAGAGAGGAGGTGATGAGACCATGCGTCGAGGATTATGATGCTAATGCCAGGGTAGCAGACATGTTAAATGACTATCACAAGGCACAGTTCACTGAAGGACGTACGGAGGAGGAGCCAGAGGCAACCGCAAAGGCGTTCTATGACATGTTTGCTGTGGCATAGAAACCCCTTCACGGCCAGACAAAGGTTTCTCAACTAGATGCCATTGGACGCATAATAGCGTTAAAGTCCTAGTATAGCCTGAGTCAAGACGCCTTCTATGGTATGTTGACAGTTATTGGCACCCTGCTTCCAGAGGGTCACCTTCTGCCAAAGAGCATGCACGAGTCACAGAAATTCCTTCGTGCACTTAAGATGTCATATGAGCAGATACATGCTTGCCCGAAGGGGTGCATCCTATTTAGGAAAGAATACATGGAAGCAAAGTATTGTCCAAAGTGTAAATCATCTAGGTTCCTAGAGGTAGATTCTGGTGATGGCCAGAAGAGACAGCTTGACATTCCCTTGACAATCCTACGACACCTTCCATTCATACCGAGGATCCAACGGCTATACATGATCGAGGAATCCGTGAAGGAGGTTTTGTGGGATATGGAGAGCAACATATGTGGACTCATAAGTTGGGCTTGACTCGGCTCCCCTATTTTGATGACCTTCTCCTTCCACACAATATTGATGTAATGCACACTGAAAAGAATGTCGCCGAGGCACTTTGGGCAACAATCACGGACATTCCTGACAAGTCAAATGACAACGTTAAGGCTAGAGTGGATCTAGCAACGTTATGCGATAGACCAAACCAACATATGAAGCCTCCTAGTCGTGGCAAGACATGGAGAAGGCCTAAGGCTGATTTTGTCTTAAGTAAGCCCCAAAGGAGGGAAGTACTAGAATGGATCCATACGTTAATGTTCCCTGATGGGTATGCAACTAATCTGAGGAGGGGAGTGAACTTATCTACTATGCGAGTCTTAGGGATGAAGAGTCATGACTATCACATATGGATTGAGCGGCTTCTTCTGGCAATGGTTCGAGGCTATGTCCCTGAGCATGTGTCAACAGAATATGCTCGGCAGTCCACTGAGGGGTATCCCATGATGGTAGATTTGTCGGTGGGGATGCACGTAATCAGGAACCGGATGGTGACACAAGGCATAGAGACAACGATTTAGACAGGTTTGGGCCGTCTGATCGACGTAATACCCTACGTCATGTGTCTTTGTTGTATTGTATTGATCTGGATGACCAAGTAGCTTGATGTAGCCTATCCGCTAGGGGACCCCTACCACTCCTTATATACTCTGGAGGAGGTAGGGTTACAAGTAAAGTAGCCTATTTGGTACTATACAATGTCTTGCGATGCACGCCAAGCAGCGCCATGCATGCCTTAACCTTGTGGGCCGGGCCACCCCTAAGGGCATGGCCCATGTATTGGGGGTCATACCCCCACAGCTAGTCCCCGAGCCTGACAGTAGGTGACGTAGTCACATGGTGCCAGGGTCAGAAAGTAGAAGACCAGTCGAGCAAGCAGCTAGTCCCCGGGCGTAGCCTTGAGATGAGAACAAGCACATTCACCGCAAGGTGAAGTGTGCCCACTTAGTCCCCGAGCCTACTGGAAGATGAAGAATGAATCTTGTAGCAGGGTCAAAGAAAAAGAAGTCTGAAAGCTTGCCGATGTCGTCCAACATGTGCGTATCAAGACCCCAGACGTTCTACCCAAGATCAGCACCCTGATCCGAACAACATGGAGCAGCTTGATAGCACACCAACGAGACGTAGCAAGATCCGAGTAGCAAGGGAGTCCCCAGTGTCGCTGGTGATGACCAAGCACAGAGGAGCGAGGAGTCCCCGGCGTCGCTGGCGATGTCCGAGCACTGAGGAGCGAGGAGTCCCCGGCGTCGCTGGCGATGTCCGAGCACCGAGGAGCGAGGAGTCCCCGGCATCGCTGGCGATGACCGAGCACCGAGGAGCGAGGAGTTCCCGACGTCGCTGGTGATGTCCGAGCACTAAGGAGCGAGGAGTCCCCAGCGTCGCTAGCGATGACCGAGCACCGAGGAGCGAGGAGTCCCCAACGTCGCTGGCGATGATCGAGCACCAAGGAGCGAGGAGTCCCCGACGTCGCTGGTGATGACCGAGCACCGAGGAGCATGGAGTCCCTGGCGTCGCTGGCGATGACCGAGCACCGAGGAGTCCCCGGCATCGCTGGCGATGTCCGAGCATTGAGGAGCGTGGAGTCCCCGGCGTCGCTTGCGATGACCGAGCACCAAGGAGCGAGGAGTCCCTGACGTCGCTGGCAAAGTTCAAGCACCGAGGAGCGTGGAGTCCCCGGCGTCGCTGGCGATGACCGAGCACCGAGGAGCGAGGAGTCCCCAGCGTCGCTGGCGATGTCCGAGCACCAAGGAGCGAGGAGTCCTCGGTGTCGCTGGAGATGACCGAGCACCAACGAGAGAGGAGTCCCCGACATCGTTGGCGATGACTGAGCACCGAGGAGTCCCCGGCGTAGGCGGCGATGTCCGAGCACCGAGAAGCATGGATTCCCCGGCATCGCTGGTGATGACCGAGCACCGAGGAGCGAGGAGTCCCCGGCGTCGCTGACGATGACCGAGCACCGAGGAGTCCCCGGCATAGGCAGCGATGTTCGAGCACCGAGGAGTCGTTGGCGTAGGCAGCGAGGTCCGAGCATTGAGGAGTCCACGGCGTAGGCGGCGAGGTCTAAGCACCGACGTAGCTGACGACATCCGTGCGGTGAAGTGTACCCACTTAGTCCTCGAGCACGAAGTATCCGTGCGCCAAGGAGTAACCGGCGTAGCTGGCGATCAGTCCGATCAACTGGTCAGCGACGGAGTCCATGAATCAAGCGGTCCGACCAGTTGATCGGTGGAGAAGTCCGAGCACCAGGTCAATGATGATCCTACAATACAAACATGTAGAACAAGTAGTACATGATGTAAAAATAAATGAACTCCGAATAAAAATCAGCAATGGTGATGAAACGGCGTATGCAGTTCGGCGATCAGTTGGCGAGAAAATATATTTATGTTTAATATAAACCGCCCGAACAGTTAGTGTGTAGCTGAGTCTCCAGCCCTAGCTAGCCCATAGTCCATAACGTCGAGCGCGGAGCCCGTGCACGTGTAGGAGGAACAGGCGTGACCAAGGAGCCGCTGCTGACCGCCCATAACGCAGAGCGCGGAGCCCGTAGCACGTGTAGGGAGGAGCCAGAGACAGAGCCGTCTCTGGAGGCATCCGAGCATCAACAGGACTGTTCGGGGGTTCGAAAAATCATTTGGAGAGCAAACATGGAGAAAATAGTTCGGAGAAACATTATGACGATATACGGAGATTGGAGAATATTTAGAAGAATATTAAAACGTGACTTAGCTTTAGACATAATGTCTAGTCAGCGGCGTATGTCGTTATCTGGTCGACGACACGGGCAGCTCGCTTGCAGCTCGGCGGCGACGAGGGATGTCGGTGAGGGCCGCCGAGTAATGACGACGAGACAACGGCGATGGGCATCGATGAAGGATGTCGGCGAGGGCCATCGGCAAAGGCCATCGAGCGGTGAGGATGAGTCGACGGTGAGAGACGTCAACAAAGGATGTCGGCGAAGGCCGCTGAGCGGTGACGATGAGTCGACGGCGAGGGACGTCGGCGAAAGATGTCAGCGAAGGCCGCTGAGCGGTGACGATGAGTCGATGGCGAGGGACGTCGGCGAAAGATGTCAGCGAGGGTTGTTGGTGAAGGCCGCCGAGGGGAGCGGCGGTGAGTCATCGACGAGGGCTGATGAGGGCAGCGGCGGCGAGTGGTCGGCGAGGGATATCGATGAGAGCCGACAAGAGCCATGGCAAGTTGTCAACGAGGGCCGGCAAGAGCGGCGACGGCGAGTCGTCGACAAGGACTGACGAGAGCAGCGGTGGTGAGTTGTTGGTGAAGATGACCTCGGAGGTGGTTCCGAGATTGGATCTGCTGTCGCAGGGGCTGGTGTAGCAGCGATGAATCGTCGCCGTGGACCGGGATGGATCTCCACGAGATTGACGACGAGAACTCGTTGTTGATTTGAGGTCCATCTGGCTCACCATGGATCAAGCGCACACCCCTACCTGGCGCGCCAACTGTCGACAGAATATGTTCGGTAGTCCACCGAGGGGTATCCCACGATGGTAGATTTGTCGGTGGGGATGCGCGTAATCAGGAACCGGATGGTGACACAAGGCGCAGAGACAACGATTTAGACAGGTTCGGGCCGTCTGATCGATGTAATACCCTACGTCCTATGTATTTGTTGTATTGTATTGATCTGGACGACCAAGTAGCTTGATGTAGCCTATCCGCTAGGGGACCCCTACCACTCCTTATATACTCTGGAGGAGGTAGGGTTACAAGTAAAGTAGCCTATTTGGTACTATACAATGTCTTGCAGTGCACGCTAAGCAGCGCCGTGCACGCCTTAACCTTGTGGGCCGGGCCACCCCTGAGGGCGCAGCCCATGTATTAGGGGTCATACCCCCACAGCATGTCTAGCTAGTGCTGGCAGAGTTGAGTTATTTCTTTCGCTAGCTTTGTGCCAAAGAGTTATCTCAGACCGTGATTGCTGACTTGGAAAGAATAGCACCTGTGTTGCTCTGTAAGTTGGAGAAGATCTTTCCACCCAGGTTCTTCAATCCGATGCAGCATTTGATTTTGCACCTCCCGTATGAGGCACAAATGGGGGGGGGCGTGCAGGGCTATTGGTGCTATCCAATCGAGATATGTCTAAAGGTTCTTCGAAAGAAATGTAGAAATAAATGCAAAATCGAGGCTTCCATTGCAGAGGCATACATTCTGGAGGAGGTGGCGAACTTCACAACAACATACTATGGTGACAACCTTCCTAGCGTGCATAATCCACCCCCTCGTTACAATGCTGGCGAAAATAAATCGAACCTTAGCCTTTTCCGAGGGCAACTCGGAAGCGCAAGTGCATCGACCCCCAAGACCTTGAATCATGAAGAGTGGCGCCATATCATGCTATACGTGTTGACCAACCTTGACGAAGTGGCGCCATACATGCAGTAAGTTCTCAACGAACTTGTTAAATACGCCGTCACTATTCTGCATCCAACCCCCTTGTTTCTCGTTGGTACAGGGAATTTCTTCATGAATTCTGACGTCAATCAAGGGATCCTACCCATAGCAGGTAGATACCCTTCTTAGATAGGGTGCAGGAAATGGAATGCCCGATTTTATTTCTTGGTTCAAACGGAAGGTACCGTCCAATTTAGCTCATACTTAGTTTGACATTCCAAGTTACTCATACATGCGAATAATATAACGATGTATTCTGCTTGAGCTTGCAGGGCTAGAGGGATGCGTCTATGTGTGCCGAGTTGAGACAGGTTGCCGATGGCTTTGCCTATAGGGTCAGGTCATTTTCCGTTTATGACATGAATGGATATCGCTTTCGCACAACAAGCTACGAGCAGAGTCGGCCCAATTGAAGAACCACAAGTTCCAGAGTTTTTACGCCCGGCGTTGATGAGGTCGAGTATTATGGAAGAATTGAATAAATATACAAACTCAAATTTCATGGTTCCAAACCTTTTAATCCTGTCATATTCAAATGCCATTGGTTTGATCCTGAAGTAACGAGACGGACATATTCTAATCTTGGGCTAGTCGAAATTCGACAGGTTTCTGTCTTACCAAGAGACGATGTCTATATTGTGGCCCAATAGGACACGCAAGTTTATTATCTCCCATATGTGTGTCAAACCAAAAGTCATCTTAAGGGTTGGGATATTGTGCACAGGGTATCGCCACATGGTAAAGTGCCTGTCCTAAATGATGAAGATTACAACTTAGACCCAAACACATATGACAGAGAGTTCTTTCAAGAAGAGGGACTAGAAGGGAGGTTTGAGATAGACTTAACCGAAGTGATAGGAATGGAAGTAGAAAATGAAACGGTTATTGAAGAAGACGCTGGAGATGAGGTGCAAAATGTGAAGGACTTACAAATGCTTGAGCGATTACATTTAGACAATGACAATGGCAACATTGCTCATTCAGATAGTGTTGATTATTTCGACATGATTGATAGTGATGATGAGACTTATGATCCAGCTAATCCCGTTCATGAAGATTATTTCTAATACATGTAATACTATGTTATTTTGTAATTACATTTTGTTTATTTTGCATCTCTTTCTAAGTACTTCTTGTTTATCTGTGCATATTGGTTTACTCTTTTTAATTGCAGGTGATTGAACAAAGATGGTGGGCGGTGGGATGAGGAAGCTAGGTGATGATACTTGTGGTTGTTAATGGTACTTCTATTTGCAATTGTGGTTGTAGATGATGAAGCACTTGGATTACTTGTGAACTTATTTGTGATATATTATGAGACATGTGACGTTTGTGATATATATGGGGTGTTGGTGATATATATATGTTGTTGATGATATATATGTGATGTTGGTGATGTTTGTTTTGTGTATCTTCTGTTTGTTTGGATGGAATGTAAAAAACAAATAAAAAAGGCTGTTTTCAGTCACTTTGCCGAGTGCAATGGCTATGACACTCGGCAAAGTGACGACCTGAGAACATGCCTGGGAACATGCTTTGCCAAATGCAAAGGCCATTGCACTCGGCAAACATCACAGATTTGTCGAGTGCCACGGGCCAAGCACTCGGCAAAGGTCGCCTGTTTGCCGAGTGTCTGGACGGTGGCACTCGGTAAAGTGGCCACCTTTGCCGAGTGTCTGAGTCAACGGCGCTCGACAAAAAGAGACGACCTTTGCTGAGTGCTTGACCTTAACACTCGGCAAATCCACCGTCACAGTGGCGCTCGCCGTTATAGCGACTTTTCTTTGCCGGGTGTCAGATTAGCACTCGACAAAGGCTTTGCCGAGTGCCATATGAAATGCACCGGACAAAGAGGTCTTTGCCGATAAACTGTTTACCGAGCACTATTTACCGAATGTAACACTCGGCAAAGGATTTACCGAGTGTATATCGGTCTTTGCCAAAGCTGAATCCGATAGTGACCGGATCCCTCGCTGTAATAAAAAATGTACTTTACCCTTTAATTACATTACATGGTAAAAAAAGCATATACATGTGGGAGCATTTAGAAAGTGAGATCGCAGCGGCAGGACCGCAGGAGGTTGCTGGAACGAGTGGCATGCATGCATGCATGCAAGCGTGTGTCATCGTGTGGGTAGTTGGGACCAGCGGCTATAGAAGACGGGAAGCAAATTCAGTACGGAACGTCTCTGAAAGCTCCCCTCTCGGCTTCTCCCCACATCAGCGCCGCGCGCGGCTCGATCACTCGAGGAGTCACGGCTAATGGCTCGATCACTCGAGGAGTCGATCTACACGGTACTCCCTCCGTTGGCTGCATTGGAGCCGGCGCGCGTGCGGAGTTATTGCGACGCCTCGTTCCAGAGTGTCCAGCTGCATGCATGCATGCAACTTTGCTCTCCGCCGTGAGGAGTGGCGGCGACGCCGTCGCGGCACAGGGTTCCGTGCAGACGCTGTGGTCTCATACACAGTGAGTACGTATACGGTAGGAGCTTTTGGATCTATGGCTTCAAGGAGTTTGACTACAAGGTAATTTTCCCTAGCTAACATCGATGATCTAAAGATGGTCGGCGATACTATATATTGCTCCCTGCGCACATATAGATGGCCGAGAGTGATGCTTATATTCCAGATTCAATCAGTGTAGGCGAACAACAAGAGTAGTTGTTTTTGATATGAACCAATTTAAAAGGACCATTTTCATTGTTTCAGGACACATTCCCGTTACACTCGGTACGCGTTCCATTAATCAAAGGAACAAGATAAGCTATATACCCTCCTCCTCCCATGGATTTAAGAAACAACCTACCACGTTCTCGTACCACCACTCCAACGTTCCCGAAACTTGGCTACATGCCTGTAATCCAAAATCTTCTCTTGGAAGTCTTCTCGTGCCTGTGGCCGCCAGGATCCTTCTCTTGGAAGCAAGCATCTCCGTGAGTGAGGTAGCCAGAGCTGAGTTACGAGCCAGAGACGAGTTACGAGCCGGCTCAAGACTGCGAGCCAGTTTAGAAGGTGCTACGTGTCGTGATTTGGCTTCAGGTGCCCACAGCGTCCATTGGGGAACTATCCGCGCTGAACTTATTTCTCATGGGAACTAGAAGAATAAAACGAAGCCGCAACACCGACCTCTCAGGAAAATAAAACGAAGCCGGCAAAGAAAAATAAATATAAATAAACAGACCAATCGCGGCGCGGGTAGGTAGGAACGGCAGGCAGGAAGATTGTTAGCTGAAGCACGCCATGCTCGTGGAATCTGTATATATTGATGAACAGCTATCTCGCTAACCGCACGCTCAACGCTCAGTCCAACACCAAGCGCGCCTCCCGTGAACCGAGCAAGTCAATCCATGGACGTGCCGCTGCCGCTGCTGCTGGGCTCCCTGGCCGTCTCCGTCGCGGTGTGGTGCCTCCTGCTCCGCCGCGGCGGGGACGGGAAGAAGGGGAAGCGGCCGCTGCCGCCCGGTCCCCGGGGCTGGCCGGTGCTGGGCAACCTGCCGCAGGTGGGCTCTCATCCGCACCACACCATGTGCGCGCTTGCGAAAGAGTACGGCCCGCTGTTCCGGCTCCGGTTCGGCAGCGCCGAGGTGGTGGTGGCCGCGTCGGCGCGGGTGGCGACGCAGTTCCTGCGCGCCCACGACGCCAACTTCAGCAACCGGCCTCCAAACTCCGGAGCCGAGCACGTGGCGTACAACTACCAGGACCTGGTGTTCGCGCCCTACGGCTCCCGGTGGCGCGCGCTGCGGAAGCTGTGCGCGCTCCACCTCTTCTCCGCCAAGGCCCTGGACGACCTGCGCGGCGTCAGGGAGGGCGAGGTGGCGCTCATGGTGAGGGAGCTCGCCAGGCACCAGCACGCCCCCGTGGTGCTGGGCCAGGTGGCCAACGTCTGCGCGACCAACACGCTGGCCCGGGCGACGGTGGGGCGGCGCGTGTTCGCGGTCGACGGAGGGGAGGAAGCCAGGGAATTCAAGGACATGGTGGTGGAGCTGATGCAGCTCGCCGGGGTGTTCAACGTCGGCGACTTCGTGCCGGCGCTGGCGTGGCTCGACCCGCAGGGCGTGGTCGGCAAGATGAAGCGGCTGCACCGCAGGTACGACGACATGATGAACGGGATCATCAGGGAGCGGAAGGCCGCCGGGGAAGGCAAGGACCTGCTCAGCGTGCTGCTGGCCAGGATGCGGGAGCAGCAGCCGCTCGCGGACGGCGAGGACAGCAGGATCAACGAGACTGACATCAAAGCACTCCTCCTCGTAAGTTCCCCTTTTTCCCGTGCACACTATTACTGCTCTCGAACTCGAATGGACCCGACTACCGGCAGTGACGGCGACATGTTTATACTTTTATTGCAAAAATGGACCCCGACGTGTTGGAGTTGGTCCAGTTGGAGTTTGGAGTATGATATTCCTCTCTTGTTTTCACATGGATATGGATGCATATACTTTCTGTGGGACACGTCGTGACCACAGAACCTCTTCACGGCGGGGACGGACACCACGTCCAGCACGGTGGAGTGGGCGCTGGCCGAGCTGATCCGGCACCCGGACGTGCTGAAGAAGGCCCAGCAGGAGCTGGACGCCGTCGTCGGCCGCGACCGCCTGGTGTCCGAGTCGGACCTCCCGCGCCTCACGTACCTGACGGCGGTGATCAAGGAGACGTTCCGGCTGCACCCGTCCACGCCGCTGTCGCTGCCCCGCGTGGCCGCCGAGGAGTGCGAGGTCGACGGGTTCCGCATCCCCGCGGGAACCACGCTGCTGGTGAACGTGTGGGCGATCGCCCGCGACCCGGAGGCGTGGCCCGAGCCGCTCCAGTTCCGCCCCGACCGCTTCCACCCAGGCGGTTCGCACGCGGGCGTCGACGTCAAAGGCAGCGACTTCGAGCTCATCCCGTTCGGCGCCGGCCGGAGGATCTGCGCGGGCCTCAGCTGGGGCCTGCGCATGGTCACGCTCATGACGGCCACGCTCGTGCACGCCCTGGACTGGGACCTCGCCGACGGCATGACCGCGGACAAGCTGGACATGGAGGAGGCGTACGGGCTCACCCTGCAGCGCGCCGTGCCGTTGATGGTCCGCCCAGCACCCAGGCTGCTGCCGTCTGCCTACGCAGCGAAGTAAAAAAAAAACGGATTCTCGCTGGATATCCACTATCCATGTCCGTCCGTATGCATCATATCTATTAGGTACTGTACTCTTTGTTGTAATAAGTACATACGGACTCTATGATTCAGGAAAGGAGGACGAATCCTAATCCTCATCCGTTTACACATGGACTCTTATTATACTCTTATATTTTGGAACAACTATATATACGTGGGAGCTCTATGTTATAATTACTGACCCACAGGATCACCGGCTCAGGTAAGTGAACCACTCACCAGTCTTACCAAACACCCGCTAGTGTTGTCGAGCACCCACTAGCCGTGCCGACCATGAACAAACGTTGTTCGTCCCCACACACTATGGCTAGAGCTAGACGAAGAAGAGAAAACAGAGCATTCACACACAGTACAAGACACCAGTGTTGGCCGAAACCCTGTCTAAGAGATGGCAAATCTGAACTCTCTTTACTAAGTTGCCGTAGTAGTCTATTTAAACAATTATATCCATCTAGTCCTAGTACAGCGCACATGCTGTAACAGTAACTAGATAACATACATGGCTGACTCTGCGCCGGCCTCTGCATGTGCCTACAGTGCTGCAGGTGAGCCGTGCGGCGCCTGCACCTGCAGCGCTATAGTATCACAGCAAGGGGCCTTTTCGGCGGCGCCTTTCCTTGCTGTGTTCACACAAGGTAGCAATAGATTATCTAACAATCTTTCCATAATCCTACTGCTAACCCTTGTACCCCCTCTATGTCGATCATCTCCTTCAGCTCCGTGACTCGAAGACGCCCGAGCGGCTTGGTGGGACGTCCGCGAGTTGCTGACCAGTTTCGACGAACTCGATGACGATCTGCCCTCCATCGACACAGTCCCTGAGGAAGTGGAACTTCACGTCGATGTGTTTACTTCGATCGTGTAGAACCGGGTTCTTCACGAGGGTGATGGCGGGTTGGTTGTCCACCATCAGTGTTGGTGGGTGAGCTTCCACACCGGTCAGCTCACCCAGCAGCCGGCGCAGCCACACAACTTGGCACGCCGCTGTGGCCGCCGCTACGTACTCTGCCTCGCACGTAGATAGCGCCACCACCTTCTGTTTCAGCGACAGCCATAAAATTGGGGCTGATCCGAGGAAGACGAGCACGCCAGAGGTGCTCCGTCGTCCGTCGATGTCCCCTGCCATGTCTACATCGCTGAACACAGTGAGTTGCAACCTACTCCTGCCGGTCTTTGGGAAGATGATCCCATGATCCACCGTCCCTTTGACGTAGCGCAGTAGCCGCTTCACCGCAGCCTAGTGATCCTCTCTAGGATCCTCCATGAAGCGACTGACGTAGCCCACGGCGAACGCAATGTCTGGCCTCGTATGGACTAGGTAGCGCAGACCACCGACGATGCTCTGGTAGAGTGTTGCATCCACCTTCACCGCGATGCTGGCCTTCGTCAGCTTTAGCCACTCCTCCATCGGAGTCACGCATGGCTTGCACTCAGTCATGCCGCTCCTCTCCAACAGCTTGGAGGCATACGTGCTCTGACTGAGCGTGAGTTCCTCCTTCCCCTGTCTCACCTCGATGCCGAGGTAGTAGGAGAGTGCACCGAGATCGCTCATTCAAAAATAAGCCGCCATCTCATGTTTGAAGCTGTTGATATCCTTCGTGCGTGCACCGGTGACGATTAAGTCATCCACATACACACCGACGATGAACTCCTCCTTCCCCAGTCGCCGCGTGTAGAGCGCATGCTCCGTTGCGCACTGTTGAAACCCAAGCTCACCCAGCGTGGCGTCAAGCTTGGCGTTCCATGCTCGTGGGGCCTGCCGTAGCCCGTAGAGCGCCTCGCGCAGTTGGAGCACCCTGTGCTTCTCTCCCTTGACAACAAAACCTGGAGGTTGCCTGACGAAGACCGTCTCCGCCAGCTCGCCGTTGAGGAAGACCAATTTAACGTCCAAGTGATGGACGCGCCAATCCTTTGCTGCTGCTAAGGCTAGTAGCAAACGGACCGACTCCATGCGTGCTACTGGCGCAAAGACCTCCTCGAAGTCTATGCCCTCGCGCTGAACAAAGCCTCGGGTGATGAGGCACACCTTGTGCTTGACAATGGCGTCGAGCTCGTCCCGCTTGACCTTGTACAACCACTTCAGGCTGATCGGACGACATCCTGAAGGTGGATCGACAAGCTGCCAAGTCTCGTTTTCCTCGATTGCCTTCATCTCCTCCAGCATCGCTCGTCGCCAGTTTTCGTCCCGCTCGGCTAGTGTGAACGTGGGTGGTTTCTCTGCATGGACAAGCAGCAGCTCTGCGTCATTGAGTAGCCGACCAGCTAGTCCTAAGGGTCCTGTGCCGCTGACAATGTCGTCCAGCCTGTAGAACCGCACCTCCTCACCTTCGTGGTAGGCGTCCATGAACTCAGTGATGTCACTTGGAGGTGAGGCAAACTCGATCGGCATCGATGGAGTTCCCTGTTCCGCCGGAGTGCTCGTCAAAGCACCTGGAGCGCTTGGCACCCTGGTTGTAGTGCTCGGCACTACTTCTAAACAACTCGTCATAACTCCTGCAGTGTTCGGTCACACTGTAGGAGTGCCTAGCCTCAGTCTTGGAGTGGTCGGCACCACTGTAAGATGTCTTGGCTCTGCCACGGGAGTGCTCGGCACCCATCCTAGAGAGGTCGCCACCACTATAGAACCTCCCGACACCACTCCTAGTATGCTCGGCGTCCCTCTAGAAGTGCTCAGCACTCATCTTTGAGTGCTAGGCATCCCTCCCGAAGTGCTCGACACTGCCCCAAGAGTGCTCGGCACCTCTTCCCCAGCGTCTCCACCACCGTGGATGACCAAGTGCTCGACGACAAAGGTGTTGGTGAAGCCACTAGCTTCCCCCATGCTCAAACTGCTCTAGTCCCAAGCCGCCTCCTCATCGAACACAACATCATACGAGACAAGCACCTTGTCTCCGCATGGGTCATAGAGCTGGTACGCCTTGGTACCCTCTGCGTAGCCTAGGAACACCATCGGTGTGCTCCTATCCTCCAGCTTGGTGAGGTTTGGCTTCGTCTTTCTGATGTGGTCGATGCAGCCGAATGTCCGGAGGAAGGACACGCTCGGCTTGTGCCCATACCAAGCTTCAAACGGCGTCTTGCCTGTTAGGGCCTTGGTCAGAGAGTGGTTGAGAATGAATACCGCCGTGGTCATCGCCTCCCCCCAGAACCTTACCGGCATGCCTTTGGCCTTCATCATGGATCGGGCCATGTCGACCACCGTCTGGTTCCGCCTCTCCATCACGCCATTCTATTGTGGCGAGTACGGCACGGTGTGGTGTTGCCCCACACCCTGATCCACGCAGTATGCAGCGAACTCCACCAAAGTGAATTCACCGCCGCGATCAATCCTCAGCACGCAGAGCTTCCTGCCGCTCTTGGCCTCCACGGGCATCTTGAACTTCTTGATCGCGCCGCCGATTCATTCTTGCTCGTCAGGAGCACTGACATGTAGCGACTGCAATTATCCACGAGCAGAAGGAAGTACCGCCGACCACTGTTTGTAGCAGGCGTGATCGGCCCACAGAGGTCGTCGTGGACGAGCTCAAGAGCGTCCTTCGCGCGATACTTGGCCGCCTTTGGGAAAGGTAGCCTCCTCTGCTTCCTGGCTAGGCAGCTGTCACACAGCTCGACTCCGTGCTTGATGTGGGGTAGCCCTCGGACCATCTTCTCTAGCTGACCAAGCGCATCGAAGCTGAGATGTCCGAATGGGCATGCCACATCCACGGTTCCTCGGAGTGCCTTGCCGCCAGGCATACCGGCTGCTCTACCTTCAGGTCGAGTAGGTACAACTTGTTCAGGGACCTCTTCACCTTGGCAAGAAGTCTACTCCCGGTCCCTGATCCTAAGGAATCCATCCTTGATCAGTACCTCGCTACCGCGCTCATCCAACTGACCAATGCTGCTGATGCTGGAACGTAGCTGCGGGATGTAATATACATCCGTTAGCGCGTGGTGCTCCCCATTCTAGCATCTGAAGATAATGGTGCCACGCCCTTGGATAGCCACCCTTGAGCCATCACCAAACTTTACCGTACCAGTAACATCGTCATCGAGCTCAGAGAAGAATGCCTTGGAGCCCGTCATATGGTTGCTGGCACCAGAGTCTAGATACCACCACTGCTCCTGATTGGTGCCCACACGTTCGAGGTGAACTTGGGCGCGTGGTTCATCGAGGTTGACAGACTTCAGGGCCTTTCCAGGTCCTTCCACCGTCGTCGCCTCTTCCCTCTCCTCGGCCTCGACATCGTGCAGTACACAGAACATCGCCATCAGGATAGTGGCATCATCCTCATCGTCGGCTTGCGCCAGGTGAGCCTGAGCCTTCTTCTTCTACTTGCAATTTGGGCAATCCCGTGCCCAATGGCCCATCTTCCTGCAACGCAGGCAGGTGTTGGGGTCGATCTGCTTCTTCTCCGAAGAAGCCTTGCCACGGCGTTTGCCATCGCCACTGCGGCTAGAGGAGGCTGCCTTCCCAGACCTCCTCCGAGCAGCCCACTCCTCTTCCGTCAGTAGGAGTTTCCCGCTGTTCTTCATTGCTGTCACCTACTCTAGGCGCTCGTCCACCGCCCGTAGACGGCCTGTCACATCCTCAATGGTGAAAGTGGACAAGTCCAGCATTGTCTCTATGGAGAGAGCGATCTTGATGTACTTTGCCGCTACGGAGTGGAGGTACTTGGAGACCGCCTCCTCTTCGTCGATGGTGACGCCGTGGCTCTTCAGCTTGCTGATGAGCGTCTGCAGGCGGAGGGAGAAGTCCTCCACCGTTTCACCATCCTTGAACTTGAGGTTGGCGTACTCCTGCTTCAGAAGCTGGGCCGTTACCTTCTTTGCGCGGTCGGAACCGACGCGCATCGCCACAATAGCCTCCCACGCCTCCTTAGCGGAGCTCTTCGCCCCCAACGGCTCCCTGTACTCCGCCGGTACAGCAGCGAGGATAGCCTCCAACGCTAACATGTCATCTTATTCATTGTCGGTGCCCTTGTCAACAACATTCTAGAGCCATCGGGCTCTAAGCTTGACCTTCATGGTCATCGACCACTCTCCATAGTTGGTGCAGGTCAGCGTCGGCCAATTGGTGCCGCTGACCTCCTGCACCGTGCGAACAACAACCTCCGGTCGTGGCTGGGCAGCCACAGCAGTGCCACTACTGTCTCCCATCTTCGAACCGCCCGTCATCGCCAGCGGTTAGTCTGGCGACGACGCTTATACGGCTCTAATACCACTTGTTGGCCCACAGGATCACCGGTTCAAATGAGTGAACCACTCACCAGTCTTGTCGAGCACCCGCTAGTGTTGCCGAGCACCCACTAGCCGTGCCGACAACGAACAAGCGTTGTCTGTTCCCACACACTATGGCTAGAGCTAGAAGAAGAAGGGAGAACAGAGCATTCACACATAGTACAAAACACCAGGGTTGGCCGAAGCCCTGTCTGAGAGATGGCAAACCTGAACTCTCTTTACTGAGTTACCGTGGTAGTCTATTTATATAACTCTATCCATCTAGTCCTAGTACAGCGCACATGCTGTAACAGTAACTAGATAACATACAGGGTTGACTCTACGCCGGCCTCTACATGTGCCTACAGTGCTGCAGGTGAGCCGTGCGGCGCCTGCACCTGCAGCGGCTACAGTATCACAGCAGGGACCCTTTTCGGCGCTGCCTTCCCTTGCTGTGTTCATACAAGGTAGCAGTAGATTATCTAACAATAATCACTAATATTCAAGGGAATAAAGAATAGTCTCTCTATTTCTTGTGTCTATGTGTTCTATTTTTATCTACTATATTGATCATTAGAGATGGAGAGGGAAAGGTTCTAACCACTGGCAAAACACGTTATCAGCACGACAAACTCTACGTCGACATCACCGTTGAAGTCGCCGCCGATCTTCGAACCACTTTGACGACGTTATATATTCATCTTCAAATAACCTGAATATAGCTCTCACGTCTGTCTATAGCTCTCACGTTATATATTCATCGTCAAATAACCTGAATATAACTAGGAATCCTAATCCAAATCCAAATACAAGATGTTCCAATCAGATTCCTTTTGTGTTTGTTTTGAAAACTAAGGCAATACGCGTCATAAACGAACCCAACTCGCTCACGTTGCATCAAAACCTCATGACTGTTGCAAAGAGAAATCGATGATTTGCATATCTTAAATCCAAATAAAATACAAAAGCATAAACAAATAATATACTAATAGACCATGAATTTCATGTAAGCTTCTTGCCTCTATTCTATCACTCACACACGAGAATACATGAAGCTCGGGATGTAATATACGTGACTCGGACTACAACTTCAGACACGTACCACTTCAGCGCTTCATCTAGGTGGCTTTCGATCTGGATTACACAGGTTTTCAAGGTAACCTAGATAGTTAGGAATCCTAATCGAAATAGATTCCTTGGGTCCGGACTAAGCTGAATAGAAATTCTAACCTAAATAAAGTCAAAGTCCTATTGTAACATGTAGTATGCTCCAATTCTAAATTGACATACACACGGAGTCTTAGCTATCCATATTTGATCCTTAGAAAAAGACAATTAAATATTCTTGCGTGAGGAAAAACAAGTTTCATCTCGCAAAAAAAAAAAGGAAAAAAAGAAGTTTCAATAATGAAAAGCAATCCGTATAGAATACTATAACAAGTATTCACAAGCCTGTATAAATATCGGACACTACGGAGCAAATCAAAACTTCAAATAATTGCTTCTTCTTATGAAAACGACAACCTACACCTTGCAAAGAACTATGAAGCAACTCGGCGTTTTTTAAACAAAAAAATATGCTACAAGCTGCAACCTATGGCTCTCAGGTTTTTCTCTTGCCACGCTCGTACTATCAACTCCAGATATGTTCTGTGACAAACTTTTCTTCAAGCCTGATAATAGACACAATATTAAAATAAGCTCCCACATTCGCCGAGGGCATCTAGAAATTATGAAAATAATCAAAAAATAGCACCGTTAAATTTTATGATAACCGAACAGTCTATATTTAATGATAAAGGAGAGTAACTAAAAAATAATATGTACCATTAGATTTTATAAAGCTCTAAGGGTCTACATTAAATATATATTAGTTAGAACTAGAATTTATTAATTAGAAAAAATCTCAATCGAGATAAGAAAAACACGACTCTTATATATACCTAATTCCACGGTCTGATGAATACAGTGCTCTCACACAAAAAATATAATAAATATATCTCTGCAATCCCTAACAAGGACTGCCATGTAAAAAACGAGAGAAGTCTTTTATCATAATTATCGGTAGACAGATCAATCCTTGACGTATCTGTATTTTTAATTTGGGAAGAACCAACTGCAGGTTTTTTCTCAGAGAGCACCAAGCATGTGTTGAGTAGTGTATGTGGTGTGCTTGAGTTGTGCTTGATAGACGTGTTCCGAGTATGCTCAACCAGTCTCATCCATGTTTAATGTGTGGTCACCATGGGTGCCTAATTAAGTTCTTGTATGATACTACCTCCGTCCTAAAAAGAATGCAACTATGGGTTACGTACCATGAAAAGTAGTTCATATTTGATCAAGTTTTTAGTTAATAATATTCACAGTTATGTCTTTAAATTAATTTATCATGAAAATACATTTCTTAATTAATTTGATGGTATTTATTTAGTATCATAAACATAGATACCTTTTTATTTATAATTGGTCAAACTTAATACACTAAAACGTGACACAGTGTTAGAATATTCTTTTGGGGATGGAGGTAGTATATGCCCTCCCGATATATTTAAAAGAGAGAGAGAGAGATCAGTCCTTGACGTGTTGGTAATGAACTCTCTACTAACTATAATTAGAGACTAGAGTCATAATTTACTATAAATGCTTGATATAGTTTTTTCTCCTGTTGCAACGCACGGGCATGTTTGCTAATAAAAATAAAAAGATTCGTTATTTACATATGAAAGAAAAAGTCTCAGATGGATCTTGATATGGGCGTCTTGACATTGACCAAGGAACCACATAAGTCTCGTTTGAATCCTGCAATTTAAACTTAAAAATGTGAACACCAACCTATACGGACAAGTTATTATACTAGTACTAGTACAACACAAGTGCTCCATTGAAAAGCATGCACGTAGCCTCCTGTCCTCCACGTATTCAGTCACAGATGCTCAACATTTTTTTTAAAAAATGTTGTCCACAATCAAACCGAAAATAAAGGTGAAACTCAAACAGATTCCCTCATGATTGTTTGAGTTCTGTGGTGTATAAGATGAGCACAACCGAACACCCCCCATAATACTTCCTCCGCTCCAAAATTTAAGATATTTTACTTTTTTAGAATATATATAGATTTTAATATGTATCTAGACATAACATATGTGCAGATATATAATGAAAATCATATATATATATATATATATATATATATATATATATATATCATAATGTTTTATAATTTTGAATAGAACAAGTACAAGTTAAACCACGGTTAGCTTTAAGCTCGCATCTTACCATACCATCTGCTCTAAGGATCTGTTTTGATATTACGACTAAATTTTAGATAACAAAAGTATAGTATAAACTATTTCGATAGGTGGATTGAGTTTTAGTCCATACCCAGCCGTGGAACCTTCGGTACGACCTACCCAACTACAACTATCGTTCGGTTATCTATTCCTTTTTGTTGTATCTATACGGAGTAGTTTGTAAAACAAATTTAATTCAGAAATGCTCCATCGCGGACGTCTGTCCCGCGCCCGGACTAACGGATGCTGCATGGTCTCACATGGTCCACGTATTTTTATACCATACAAATATCCACTCCTGTTAGGTGGCTAGGCTTATCCTCTCTGATTCCATCTCCTCTCTCTCTCCATCGTGGAGCCTGTGCTCACCAGTTGCTCCTCACGCAGGTGCTCACCCAGCGCAATGCCACAGCTGGGGTACCGGCGACGCTGGCTCTGATGGGGGCACCAGCGAGTTCCATGCGTCGCCACCGACCTCCGCACCGGAATCGAGCTCCGTTACGATGAGCCTCCATTCGTCCAAGCAGCAAGGTGATATTGTGCTAGAAAGCGTATGTTTCAAGTGTTATAGTTGTTTCAGAGCTGTGTTGTAAGTGTTTCACATCAATGTTGCAAAGTAGATCGGGATGTTGGACATGTTGTGATGGCTATACACGTATGTTTCAAGTGTAGGTTCCAAAAAATTCATCTGTTTCAGACGTATGTTGCAAGTGTTTTATCTAGATGTTGTAAAAGTAGATTTGGATGTTGCATATATATGTAAGTGTTTCAAATGTTTTCATATGTATGTTGCAAGTGGTTTCATTTAAATGTTTGCAATGACTACACACGTGGTTTTCAAGTTTTTTCTAGTGTTTCGCAAATGTTTCAGACGTATGTTGTAAGTGTTTCAACTGTTTTGGGCATATGTTGCTAATGTTTCCTCTAGATGTTGCAAAAGTAAATCTGGGGTTGCACATGTTGCAGTAGGACCCATCTGCAGCAGCCGTCTGCTGCAGCTGCTAGACCCGCCTACATGCGCGTGGGTGTGGAGGAGGCGCGAGCGACGTGGGACATAGAGCGGCGTGGGCCCCCACGTGAAGCAGCGTAGGCGTGCGGTGCAGGTGTTCAAATGCTAGCCCCCGTCCGGACGTCTGAACACTAGCCTTTCCCAATTTAATTACATGGTGTTCATACAAAGACCGGTTATGGCCCCACACCCAAACGGCTAGCACACTTATATAGTACAAGGGTCATAAGGACCACTCGGAGATCGAAAATTGCAACGAGATAGAGAAAACCAGCCTAGGCGAATTTGAATAGTGCCAGAACCTGCTACTTTCGTAGATTAGCCTCGCAAGAAACCTCAAAACACCTTCCAAGAAGGAGCCAGTCAGGGAGGCGCAACTAGTGTTGGAAGAGTCAGGGTTTGTAAAAGGAAAAATAGTATATTAGTTTTTTATCCATGATACCTCAATCGGTTGTGAATAGCTCATATAAATGTGTGTGAGTAGGCTAATTTCAGGTTCAAGCACCGGGAAAACTTATGCAATATCCAAATCCAATTGCCTAGTGTTCACACAAATATCGGTCACTATCACACACCCATAGAGCTAGCACACTCGGATAGTACGAGGGTTATACAAACCACTAGAGGATTGAAAATCACAGCGAGAGTGCGAGACAGAGAAAATTATATCTTGGGTTGATTTGAATAGTGCCAAAACCAACCTGGCGTAAGCTAGTTTCGACAGGTCAACCTCTATGAAGAACCTCAAAACGCCTTCCGAGAAGGAGCCAGTCATGCATGCACAACTAGGGTTGCTTTAGGTTGGCAAGGCCACCTAGAACGTCCACAAATTCCATCAGCATATATAAGGGTTGAAAGAGTTAGGGTTTGTAAAATGTAAAATAGTATATTATATTTTTTTATGGATTTGATACCTCAATCGAATATGAATATCTCATATGTATGTATGAGTTGGCCAAATTTAGGTGTAAACACCTGACAAATTTCGAGGCTCTTTACCAAATTGCTAACTGAATTTTCAAGTTGGAGGTGAAAATTTTAGGTGCGGCATGCGGATTGGTACTTTAGAGATGTATATCGTCGTGATTACGATTGGGATTAATCTGCAACATGGGTCCGTGGAAGTTATAGTAGTTGTTGAGGCTAGGGCATTGTTGACGTAGACAACCAAAATTGTCCAATTAAATTATTCGGTCATAAACACATTAGTTTGATTAATCAAGCTGGTATGTACATCATTAATATTATTTGACCGATACTGTTTCAGCCAAGTAATTGGCATGACGGCCAAGCAAATGAAAACAGACGGTTGATTTTGTGGGAACATATATGCAGTGGCAGCGGGGTTCTGTTGACGGTTCGGTTGGAAATTGAAGAGTCCAAGTGCAGCACGTTAACTCAGCCTATTATGTGCAGGAAAAGAGAAATCAAGAGCTTGCATGTATCCAAGGAAAACAAGGATATGCCTACTTACGTGACTACCCTGGCCGTACGCACGAGTTTAAGCTCATGTATTGACAATATTCGTTAAAGGAAACTTGCCGGCAACGGAGAACGTATACATGTCGGTTGCTGGAGGTCCGATATACCGTGTCCACGCGTATGCATGCGTGGTGCGTATTTGCAGCCGGCAAACAGGACCACGTATTTGCAGCCGGCAAACAGGAAAAAAGGATCGTTGAGATGAGTCCAGCTCCTACACGAGCTAAGAACCAAATCGGTCTCCCTTGCCATTTAGGAAATATTGTTTAATATATTTTGATTTTTATAGGAGAGACATGAAGTCAAGGTGCTCCTCGCGCGAAGATAAGGGAAACCAACAGAAGCTACAAGATTACGAAGGAAGGTGCACACGTCATAACCAAAGAGAATTCAAATGTCTGACTTTTAGAGATATGATGATGCACGGCCGATTATCATTTTTGGCCACGTATGGTTAGTTTGACCGCATGAAGAAAATTGAGTTTCCTAATGGGAAAGACAAGCCACCCTATACATACGGCCGATTGAGGGATCCAACATTTAATCATCAAAATACAACACACATCCTCTCTTGGCCCTATCTTTTTAAACCCCATACTGTTCATCACTTGATCCGACGATCAAGGATGGCGCCCTGGGCTTGCTGGCCGACCTAGCACAAATCGGCGACGTCCTTGCCCCGATGGGGTCCCTCCTGAGCAAGAGTTTCGGCGACTCCTTTGCTAGTTTGCCTGGAAACTAGCCGTTCTTCGTCATGTAAGTACGATTGGTTATTATCCTTTGGTGGTTTGCTCGTAAACCTCTCCGTTCCAGACCATGTAAGTGTGATAATCCTCGCTGCGTTTCTGGGTCCGTGACGACCCGAGCGATCTAGCCCCAATTTAACGTCGGCACAATGCTGTCATATGATGGCATCCTATTATATGGTGGCCGATGCCACTTGCTGTGTATAGACATAATAAGGTACCGAAAAGTCTAAACCGAGAGGCATCTAGATTGAGACCCACCCGAGGGCATCTAGATTCAAGACTCAAACGAGAGAGCTCACAGTGTCATCACGTTCGGGTTAAGGGTTCAGGTTTTTTTTTCAGGTAGTAGGGCCAGAGTTGGCTGACAGTGGGTGTGGACGAGACGACGGCAGCGGGAGCCGGACGGCCGGGCGGGGTGACCACGAGATGGGCATGGAGCGTCGTCGTGGCAGGGTCTAGGCCTCTCGGGGCAACAACGATCGATGACACCCATGGTTATAGCGAGTAGACCGTGGCGACAAATATATATGGCGCCATTGTATGTTTCTCTCCCGTCCAACATGATGCAGGTCAAGCTTTCGATGTCACTTATTTGAAGCTAAAGCTACTGAGTCTTTGCAGTGACATGATTCACGTACTGCTGAACGATAACACGCGGTGACGTGGATTGCATGCTGTACCGAAAACTATGAATAATCTAGATGTCAGCCTTTGCCGTGGGCGGATAGACTTTGCTATTTAGTTGAGGGAGACGTCGACCGCGTAGGTCGCATTGCCTTTGTTGACGGTTTGAAATTCAAATAGGAAGATAGTTCAAAAGTGAACTGGTCTTTATATAAGACCTTTCATCACGAAGACATACTGGGGGCACTGTTAACAAATGTCAAACACACATAAGACAATGGCTCTTTTGACGCTGTCATGCTGAGGTGATCTGCTGTGCTTCTCTTACGATGACTCCACAACCTGAAAGAGATTTTTTTTAACAACATGAAAGAGAATTGTTTGACATTACGATTGGATAATAAAAGTGTCGGTGTTTTTTACCGGCAGATATTTGGTTCTTGGAAAACCCCGCTTGGTGCAAAGATCAATCATAGTAGAGACAAGAGATTTTTACTGGTTCGGACCCTGGGAAGCAAGTAAAAGCCTTACGTCTAGTTGCTACTTCTTGTATTATGTATTCGGCGAGATTGCGAGTACAAGATGGCTATGCCTATGAGAGATTGGATTAATTATTACAATAGAGGGTATTGCTAACTATTTATATCCGAGGCCTACTTGCCCTGCAAGCAACGTAGTCGTGCCCTAGTCGAAGTCTTGGCGTGATCCTAAAATATCCTTCCTTGAATGGGCGACTTGTGAGCCTTCGGGTCTTCTTCGGTACGGATTCGGTAGCCAACATATCCGGTATAGTCGGGATTTCTAGGAGTATGGCGTCGTCAGTAGCCCCCGAGCTTGTCTGCCAATCGGGACTCGACAACTTTCCCGTACTCGGGCCTTCCGAAGGTGTTCAGAGTTGGGCTTTGTTGAAGAGGTCCGAACTCACACCCGTGATCGGGAGGTGGGTCAGGTAGAAGTTGTAGAGTCTCGTAGTTGGGTGACGAGCTGTTGAATAAAAAATGTCATACCCTGGAGTCATCTTGTCTACGTAACTTATCGCTCGCTTGTATTCGGAACCTTTTAAGTCGGGTGGTTTGCACTCGGTTCTTGGGGAACTCCAAGTAACCACTCTCGAGCGGAGACCTGAACATCGAAAGTCAGAAAGTTGTGCTGTTGAGAGATGAGCTTGTTTGAATAGTGCCATCCCCAGGTAGTCTTGTAATATGCCTCGGAATCCTTTAAGATCGGGCATTTGGTAGTCACCGAGACTTATGTAATTAAAATTCAGTCTTGGGAAACTTTGTGATCGGGCACCTTTATCGGATGCTCGCAATCTAGTACTCTGTGTTTGAGAAAAATTATCCTTGGAATTTCTCACGATAGGGCACCTCGCAATTAGGTACTTTGCGACCGAATATTCACTACTAGAGAACAGACTTTAGAACGATGTCCCAATTTGGCATTAGCCCAACGGTCGTCCGTGGGGCAGGGATCTTTAGTCCCGGCTGGTATTACCAACCGGGACTACCCGGTTGGTAATACCAGCCGAGACTAAAGCTTTTAGTCCCGGTTTGGGTGATGCCCCGGGAATAAAGATTAATCTTTAGTCCCGGTTTGGCCCCCTAACCGGGACTAATTATCTCGGCCTATAGACCAGCTCATTTCTTTCTCCCGAGCCCGAGCCATTCCATTCAAACTCACTGTCTCTGTTCTTCAGCTTGCTGTTGTTCTTGCTCTCTCCCCCTCCATTGGTGTTGCTCTTCGATTTTGGAGGTAACAAACTTAATCCTCTTATGTTTTATTAGTAGCTTATCTCATTTTGCGATGTAGATGCATGTGTAACTTTATATGTTGGACTTTATTATGATTTTAAGTCATTTTAACTCAAAATCACATGATGATTTGCATATATGTTTGGATAAACAAAAGTTAAATTAGTTCATCAAAATCACTTGATAGTTTAGTATTACTAGTATATGTAGTACATTTCATGGTTTAGTTAGATAAATAAATATTTTTATTTTTTTAATATATTACTTTAGAAATGAGAAATTTACAATAGTTTGCAAAAATAAGTATAGAAAGTAACTTGATATGGTGGATTTGATTATGATTTCTATGTCATTTTTAGCTCAAAATCACATGATGATTTACAATAGTAAAATCACTTGATAGTTTGGTATTTTAATATTATACATAGTACATATTTCATGGTTTAGTTAGATAAATAAATAATTTTAGTTTTGTTTAAATATATTATTTTAGAAAATGTGAAATTTACACTAGTTTGCAAAAATAAGTATAGAAAGTAGATGACAATTGGTACCGGATCCTCGGCCTCTCGTTCGGTTGCGAAACGACTGAGGCCAGAACTCCCTCTCATTATCTGCGGCAAGTGTAAGCAGAGATTGTGATGGAGTACCGAGTCAAGAGACAGGGACCCAACAAGGGTCGTGTTTTCTACAAGTGCCCGGATCGCGATGTGAGTTTCTTACGCATTTGATTATTATGGCTAATTGACCTGCTTTTTTTTGAATATTTTTGACTAAATATTTTTTGGCTTTAATTTCAGTGGGAGGGCAATGGATGTGATGGTTGGTACTAGGAGGAAGATTATGCTACATACGTGCAGAATTTGGGTGCGCTTGAGGTAGCGGCTGCTGATGATGAGGCAGTGAGCCAGCAGGAGAAGCTTATTGATATTCAACAGACGAATGATTAGTCTATTTTAGTTATGTACGGTCACGAAATAATTATGTTACTGAAGTGCATTGTAGTTTTAGTTTGTTTAGTGATAGTTGAGATTGCTTACGTTGTAGCCAGGCTTAGTTAATTAATCAACCGTGTGTGTGTCATCTATGTTGTGTAATAAAATACTTAATTATGTTCAAGGTTTTCATAATTTGTCGTATAATACAGATTATGTCACGCCATTGGATGTACAATGCCGATCGTTGCTCCCAAGACTTTATTGAGGGTGTGCACTATTTCTTAGGTGTGGCCGAGGCAAATAAGCGGGATGGTTTCATGTGCTGTCCATGTGCCCTATGTAAGAAATTAAAGGAATATTCAAGCTCAATGAGTATTCATTCACATTTGCTTAAGTCAGGTTTCATGTCAAACTATATATGTTGGACTAAGCATGAAGAAAGCGGGGTCATGATGGAAGAAGGTGAAGGAAAAGATTTAGACATTGATGACATTATTGCTCAGTATGATGCCTTTGATGATACTACAATGGGGGGGAGATGAAGAAGAGGTAGCGGCAGAAGATGATCTCGGTGATGCTCTTGACGATGCCATTCGTGATGCACAACAAGAATGCGAAAGTGAAAAAGAGAAAGTTAAGTTCGAGCGCATGCTTGAGGATCATAGGAAGTTGCTATACCCAACGGTCGAAGAGGGGTAAAAAAAGCTAGGTACAACACTAGAATTGGTACAGTGGAAGGCAAAGAATGGTGTATCCGACAAGGCATTTGGGAATTTATTGAACCTCATAAAGAAGATGCTTCTGAAGCCAAATGAATTGCCCACCACTACGTACGAAGCAAAAAAGGTTGTCTGCCCTTTGGGATTAAAAATCCAGAAGATACATACATGTCCTAATGACTGCATCCTCTACCATGGCAATGAATACGAGAATTTGGATGAATGCCCGGTATGTAAAGCATCACGGTATAAGATCAGGCGCGATGATCCTGGTGACATCGAGGGTGAACAACGTCCTAGAAAGAAAATCCCTGCCAAGGTTATGTGGTATGCTCCTATAATACCATGCTTAAAACGTTTGTTCAGAAATAAAGACCATGCAAAGTTGTTGCGGTGGCATAAAAAAGACCTTAAGGTAGACAATATGCTGAGACACCTAGCTGATGGGTCCCAGTGGAGAGCGATAGATAGGGAATTTTTAGAGTTTGCAAATGAGGCTAGAAACTTAAGGTTCGCCTTAAGTACAGATGGTATGAATCCTTTTGGGGAGCAGAGCACTAGTCATAGCACTTGGCCAGTTACTCTATGTATCTACAACCTTCCTCCATGGTTATGCATGAAGCGGAAGTTCATTATGATGCCGATCCTCATCTAAGGTCCGAGGCAACCTGGCAACGACATTGATGTCTATCTGAAGCCATTAATTGAAGAACTTCTAGTTTTATGGAACAAACCAGGTGTACGCGTCTGGGATGAGTACAAACAAGAACACTTTGATCTACAAGAAATGTTGTTCGTAACAATCAATGATTGTCCTGCTTTAAGTAATCTTTTAGGTCAGACAAACAAAGGATATAATGCATGCACACATTGTTTTGATGACCTTGACAGTATATATTTGAAAAGATGTCAAAAGGTCATGTACCTTGGCCATCGTCGATTCCTTCCTTTGAATCACCAAGTAAGAAAGAAAGGGAAGCATTTTAAAGGTAAACCAGACCACCGGAAGAAGCCTCATAACCGAACCGGAGAAGATGTACTCGCAATGGTCAAGGATGTGAAAGTAGTATTTGGAAAGGGACAAGGCAGCGAATCTGTTCCCAAAGATGCTAAGGGACATGCACCCATGTGGAAGAAGTCCATCTTTTGGGAGCTACCCTATTGGCAAGTCCTAGAGGTCCGCAACGCAATCGACGTGATGCACCTGACAAAGAATCTTTGTGTAAACCAGTTAGGATTCATGGGTGTGTACGGAAAGCCAAAGGATTCACTTGAAGCACGCCAGGACTTGCAGGGCATGAAAGAATGAGACAACCTTCATCCAGAGAAGACAGATGATGGACGTCATTACTTAAGTCCTGCTAGCTACACGCTTAGCAAAGAAGAGATGGACAGCATGTTCGAATGTCTAAGCAGCATCAAGGTCCCATCGGGATTCTCCTCCAATATAAAGGGTATAATAAATGTGCCAGAGAAGAAATTCCTAAACTTAAAGTCCCACGACTGCCACGTGCTTATGACGTAATTGCTTCCAGTTGCTTTAAGAGAAATTCTACCTCCACATGTACGTCTAGCCACCGTGAAGCTATGTGCATTCCTCAATGCAATTTCTTAGAAGGCAATCAATCCAGTGAAACTAGCTACTCTACAGAATAATGTGGTTCAATGTCTTGTCAGCTTTGAGTTGGTGTTCCCTCCATCCTTCTTTAATATCATGACACACCTCGTAGTTCATTTGGTGAAGGAGATTAGTATTCTTGGACCTGTGTTCTTACATAACATGTTCCCCTTCGAGAGGTTTATGGGAGTCTTGAAGAAATATGTGAAAGTCCGTTCTAAGCCTGAAGGAAGCATCGCCTAGGGCTATGGAACAGAGGAGATCATTGAGTTCTGTGTTGACTTTATTCCTGACCTTGCCCCGATTGGCGTTCCTAAATCACAACACGAGGGGAGACTCAATGGTAAAAGAACTTTAGGGAAGAAAACATATATTGGCATGGAAGACGATTATTTCAATAAAGCACACTACACAGTTCTTCAGAACTCATCATTGGTGCATCCATACATTGAGATACATAAGGAGTTCTTATGATCCAAGTTTCCAAGGAAGACTGAAGCTTAGATTAGGCGTCAGCACATAGAAAGTTTCAGTGGTTGGTTGCGAAAAGAATATCAAGGCGATGACAATATTGATGAGCAACTGTATTTGTTGGCTAGGCAACTATCGTGGCATATCCTCACGTACCAAGGGTACAAGATAAATAGGAATACATTTTACATAGTTGTCCAAGATAAAAGGAGCACCAATCAAAATAGTAGTGTTTGCATAGATGGCACAGATCCAAATGGGAATATACAAACATATTATGGCCGCATAGAAGAGATATGGGAACTAGACTACGCACCTAATTTTAAAGTCCCTTTGTTCCGGTGCCAATGGGTGAAGCTGACTGGAAGAGGGGTAATAGTCGACAAAGAGTATGTAATGACAACAGTGGACCTCAACAATATTGGGTACAAAGATGAACCATTCGTCTTTGCTGCTGATGTGAGTCAGATGTTCTATGTGAAAGACATGTCTACAAAATCAAAGAGAGGAAAAAACGAAGACATCAACTCAATGATCAATGAGCCAAAGCGCCGCATAGTTCTTTCTAGGAAAATAATTATAGTGGGAATTGAAGATAAGTCAGACATGTCAGAAGATTATGAAAGAAATGTCCGAATTTCACCCTTCATAGTGAAGAAAGATCCAAGCATCATGTTAAAGGATGAAGACACTCCATGGTTACGACAAGATCATAACCAAGGGTCATACGTCAAGAAGAAATTCACTGTTGTGCCCGCATGATAAAACGATGCATGTTTAATATATTATGTTTTAGAGACAGATATTATGTAATATGTTATGACTTCACATTGTAATATGTTTAATATATGTTTCAAATTTCACAAGTGTGTGGTATAGTTTTAGAAAGTCTATATGAGATTCAAGAATTTATGACTAGTGTTTGATAAAACTTTCTCAAATGTAAAAATGAGCTATGTAACAATTGTAGATCTTGCTGAGATGATCAAACTTGGTATTCAGAGTTTTTTCATCTGAGGTCATTTAGTGTCTCATTTGAGCAAGTTTGACCAAGTCAAATTTGGTCAATAGAAAAAACAATACTTTGACTCTAGTATTATTAACTCTAAATGACTTCAAATTGAAAAGTTTTGAATACCAAGTTTGTTAAACTCATCAAGATCTACAATTGTTGTTTTGGCCAACTTTCCATTTGAGAAAGTTTGGATGGTTCAAATTTGTGATTTTTAAATTTCGAAGCCTACAAACTAGTTTTCGGAACCCTAGATTGTCTCAAATTGAAAAGTTTTGAATACCAAGTTTGTTCAGCTCATCAAGATCTACAATCCTTATATAAGCCATTTTTCATTTGAAAAAGTTGGAACAAAATGTAGTTCAAATTTCACAAGTGTGTGACATAGTTTTAGAAAGTCTATATGAGATTCAAGAATTTGTGACTAGTGTTTGATAAAACTTTCTCAAATGGGAAAATGAGCTATGTAACAATTGTAGATCTTGCTGAGATGATCAAACTTGGTATTCAGAGATTTTTCATCTGAGGTCATTTAGTGTCTCATTTGAGCAAGTTTGACCAAGTCAAATTCGGTCAAATGAAAAAACAACACTTTGGACTCTAGTATTATGAACTCTAAATGACTTCAAATTGAAAAGTTTTGAATACCAAGTTTGTTAAACTCATCAAGATCTACAAATTGTTGTTTTGGTCAACTTTCCATTTGAGATAGTTTGGACAGTTCAAATTTGTGATTTTTAAATTTCAACGCCTACAAACTAGTTTTTGGAACCCTAGATTGTCCTCAAATTGAAAAGTTTTGAATACCAAGTTTGTTAAGCTCATCAAGATATACAATTGTTGTTTTGGTCAACTTTCCATTTGAGAAAGTTTAGATGGTTTAAAATTTGTGATTTTTAAATTTCGACACATACAAACTACTTTTTGGAACCCTAGATTGTCTCAAATTGAAAAGTTTTGAATATTAAGTTTGTTCAACTCATCAAGATCTACAATCCGTATATAGGTCATTTTTTCATTTGAAAAAGTTATAGAACAAAAATACTACATTTTCTTTATTTTTATAGGTTCAACAAAAATTTCCTGTCATTTTGGTCAAAAACCGAGAAAAAATTGAAACATTGACATTACAATAATGTGATAATAAATTTCCTATCGAATAATATTAGTTTTATTAATTTTAAGTTACAAATATATTTTTGTATTAACAAAATACTTAGTATTAGTAACATTTATATTCTATATTCATAAAAGAAATTAAAAACTTTAGGTTACAAAATTTTCCTATTTACAATAAATAATTAGTTAATCAATAGTATTTTTTAAAATAAATATTGCAAAGTATTGAAGTGGTTATAGAATTAATTGATTAACCTAGTATTAAATAAGGAGAACAAAATCAAAATCCCAGGCCTTTTCAATTACTCTGGTGAGCTGTCAAAATTTCAGGCCTTCAGTCCCGGCCCAGGCCAGGAACCGGGACTAAAGGGTGGGCGGAATTGCCCACCTAAAAATAACTTTAGTCCCAGCTGGTAACACCAACCGGGACTAAAGCTCCTTTAGTCCCGACTGGTAAGCCGAGCCGGGACTAAAGGGTTGGACTTTTAGTCCCGGTTTGGCTTACCAGCCGGGACTAAAGGAGTTTTAGTCCCGGTTGGTGTTACCAGCCAAGACTAAAGGGTCCCGGCCTATATATATCGAACGGTTCCTGTTTTGTTCATCTTCTACTTTTTGATCTACACGTCGATCTCGTCTCTGCCACGCCCGGTCGTCGAGCTCGTCTCTGCCGCGCCGCCGTCGTCGTCTACCCCCACCCGGCCTCGTCGTCGAGCCCGCCTGGCGGCCGTCGAGCTCGTCTCCGCCGTATGTCGTCCTCGCGCGAGGTGCTCAGCTCGGCCCCGTGGCCGGCCAGCATGCCCTGCCCAGCCCGCCATCCGCCCCAGCTAGCCTGCTAGCTAGCTGCTCTCGGCCATATTTTTTTACAAAGTTTCTAGTTTTTTAGATTGTTTTTTATATATATGTTAGATTAAAATGTATGTTAAATTTAATTACTAGTTTATTTAGATAGTTTTTAAGATAGTTTTTTAATATATATGTTAGATTAAAATGTATTAAAATTTAATTAGTAGTTTATTCTTAGTTTTTTAGTTAGTTTTTTAGATAGTTTTTGATATATGTTAATTAGATTTAAATGTATTAAAATTTATTAGTACTTTATTTAGATAGTTTTTTATTATAGTTTTTGATATATTTAGTAATTATTATTCTATCTCTCTATATATGTGTTAGATTTAATTTTGATTTAGTAATTCTATCTATGTATATATATTATGTTTAATTAGATTTAGTAATTAATTCTATCTAGATATATGTGTGTTATTTTATTTAATTGGATTTAGTAATTATATTCTATCTCTCTCTATATATGTTAGATTTAATTTTGTTTTAGTAATTGACACATGCATATTTTATTAGTAATTCTATCTCTATATCACATGCATATTTTATTTTAGTAATTCTATCTATATATCACTTGGATATTTTATTAGTAATTCTATCTATATCACATGCATATCTAGAGAGAGATTCTATATGTATACATATGTACTTAATTATTTCTATGTGTATATATACATGTACTTATTTCCATGTGTTGAGAGAGAGAGAGAGAAAATTGTATCTAGAGAGACATTCTATGTGTTATCACTATGCATATCTAGAGACATATACATATGCACTTATTTCTATATGTTGAGAGAGAGAGAAAAATTGTATCATTCTATGTGTATATATATATGTACTTATTTCCATGTTTTTGGATCGAAAGTGTTTTTGATTCGATTCCAAAGCCTATACCTTATTATTGTTTATCCTTATGAAATATTATGTGTTATTATATTTAATTGGATTTAGTAATTCTATATGTGTTATCACATGTACTTATAGTTATGTGCCATAGTAATTCTATCTATGTGTTATCTTGAAGATACAAATGGCTGCTCCGGATGATAACTTGAATGATGACATAATAGCGGATATTATCAACTGCCTGCACCAATGCGGATGTAGATGACACGAGTCAGTACTTTGCTGATTATGAGGATATCCTGAATATCCCGGTGGTTGAAGATCAACAAATTATCAGCGTAAGAAAATACTAGCGAGGTATATTCGATTATCTATCATCTCTTATAGATGCATGCATACTGTATATTTGTTGTTAATCGTTGTGTTTCTACTCATGTAGCCTGGTCTCTGGATCTACATCAACCACCGGCAAGAGTAGGAAAGTCCGAGGGCCAAAAAAGCCATTAGAGGGCCAGTTTCATAATATCAGAATTCGACACCGACACCAGCAAACCATTGGGACCACATGCTCAGACATATGTCAATCAATGTGGGTTTATTGTAAGGGATAGGATCCCAGTTAGTGCTCATGAATGGAAGCAGAAGATATCCGCTCCTAATGTTAGTTTTGTATCTGATCGTGACAAGAACCTAGCTTGGAGAGATATCACTCAGCATTTCACATTACAAGCAGATGATGCTTTGAAGGAGCTAGTGAGGGATTGGACAATGAAGAAGATGGCAACATTATTCCAGAGTTGGAAGAAGACATTGTATAAAAAGTTTATCTTGAAGAATGATATGCCGAATTTCAATGCTAAGGCATTTGTCAAGTTGGAGTCCCATTGGGATGACTTCGTACAATACAAGACATCTCAAGAGAGTGAGGAACATGTGATGAGGAATCAGCAGAATGCCTGACAGAAGTAATACCATCATCGCATGGGATCAGATGGTTATAGGAGTGCTATTCCCAAGTGGCAGAACCTAGAAGCAGAGATTACTGCCAAGGGAATCATACCTGAAACAATAGAGAAGAACCTGGCCTCAATGCGCGAAGAATTGGTTCTACGCTCATGGGGGAAGCCTAGACCCTAGACACTAGCAAGCTAATTTTCGGCCAAAAATTGAGAGAGCAACACAGAGACTAGCTCGTGCTAGGGAAGAAGCTGATAGTAGTGTTTTCAAGCCCAACAGAGAGAAGGATGAATTGACATATGCCCTAGAGAATCCCGAACACAGGTGGTCGAACAAGAGGCTATGGAGCGGTTCTGTGGCTACAACCATTCCCAGCAGACAAGGATACCTACAGAAGCCGCCAGAGAAAGAAGGACGAGGAGGCAGACCGAATCCGTGTATTAGAGCAATTTGTTAATGAGTCACGACAAGCATTGCTTGAATCATGTGAACAAGAAAAATCTCTTGAGGCAAGAATGCAGGAGGAGATCAAGAGGCAAGTGCAGCTAGAAATGAGTCAAATGCAATCGCAATCAATGTCGGGAGTCACCATTAGCCCCATTGGTCAGATGAAAAGCAGTTGTGCTTCCACAGAGCTGCCAGTTATTCAAGATGATGCTAGGTTGTGCTTTCCTATTGATGACATTACCGAGCCTCTAACAACATGTGAGCTGCACATTCTAGATGGTAATAATGTATCAATCATGGTGGCTGTCGGGGTTGTATCTCCAATAGACCGAACGAAGACACTAAGAATCTATGGGTCAGTTATTCAACCTGGATATGCTAGCGTCTCGATCGATGGAGTGCTCAAAGGTTACAGCAATGTTCCTCTTGACATTAAAGGCGGTGATGGGGAGAAGACACTAGGAGAAACAGAGAAGACATTTATTCAATGGCACAAACGCTTCATCATCATTCCTGAGGCACCACTGCTTCCCCTACCTCACCCTAGGTATGAATGAAAGTGAATGAAATATTATTTTCCATTAATTTTATATTGGCTCCAAAAATAATTGACTCACAACTTGTTTTTGTAGCAGGGTCTCTCCCTAGCCTAGCCCAATCATTCATTCCCCATCTCATCACAGCGTCATGGGGGCAAGATGACTTCATCCCCACGGCGATCTCCAACTCCTACACTGGCCCCATCGCCTCCACAATGATCTCCAACTCCTACACTGGCCCCACCGCCTCCACAACGATCTCCAACGCCTCCACGCCGGTCTCCAACACCGGCCTCATCGCCTCCACGTTGGTCTCCAACACCGCCCCCACCCCCCTCCACAGCGACACACTACAGAGACGTCTAAGGTCCCGGCGGCAAAGAAGACCCCGAAAAAAAGAGTTATTTCTCAAGAAATACTTCCTGAAAAGACTGATGAGCAAATAACAGCTGAAGAAGACAAAAAAGTGAAAGATTTTTTATAGATATCCAAAAGCAGAGACAAGCGAAGCTTAAGAAGAAGCCGTACTTTTACATACCACAAGATCTGCTGAGGCAGAAGGTCAAATCTCACAAGAAAAAGATGCTTAAACTTCATAAGCCTCCGCCACTATCAGACTATGACCGCTCCCTCGTGAAGTCACATGATGCAAATAAGAAAAGGAAAAGAGCATCAGGGAAGGATGTCCCACAGCTCGGACAACAGAAGCAACCAATGCAAAATCTTGTTGTTGCTAATGAATATGGTTCCAACATAGAAGTCTATTCGACCAGACAACTCTAGGAGAAGTGTCGGTTCAAGACCTTAATGCTTTTTTTTGAACTAACTGGTTTAACCTTGGATCAATTGACGGGCAAAGCTCTAATCTAGAACCTAGAAGTTGATACCTGAAGACTTATAAATTTGGCAAAAGTCTGTACAACCCTGCGTCTCTAAATGAATTAGGTACGCAAATGTACTTGCTCAACAAGTGGTACATGCAAGCGTGTGGCAGGAGTGAGGAGTGGATCTTTGTCAGATTTAGAGACCATCATTACTTCCGTGGCGATGACATCTTACATATTAGTTTCAAAGAATTGCATCAACTATACCACATAGACGCTCTGGACAAATCAATCATTAGCTGCTTTTGTTTATAAGTGATTCTTACTTTTATTTAATAAACTCACTTCCATGCGTACATGTATATAATTATCCTCACATGTAACTTATATTTATATAAAGATTCCAGATGTCAGAGCTCCAAAGAATACAAGACACCAGTGTTGGCTTCATTGATCCTTATATCGTATTCAAAACCGATATTATTGTCAAGGAGCAGTGGGTATCTAAAGCACAGAAGAATATCATGAGGTTCTTCGTGAAGCAGCACGACAAGACAACAATACTTTTTCCGTACAACTTTGAGTAAGTGTTAATAATAATGTAGTCTACACATTTTATGTAATATCAATACAACTTATATGCATGTACGTGTGTGTATAAATCAATGTAGGTTTCACTGGATACTCATTGTCATTGAGTTAAACTCAAGTCGGTTAGTAATCTTGGACTCGTTGAGAAAAGAGCGGGCACTATATCAAGATATGATAGACATTATCCAGAGGGTAATTTTGATCTCTCGCGCACAACTATTATTGAATAGACTTTGCCATAATTTATTAACGATCGTACATTATTGGTCGCACAGGGTTTGAAAAGAGTTTATTCGGCAACACCGTAAGGAATTGCAAGGCACCACTTAATGTAGTTGAAATACCAGTAAATTGTACTATATATACTTTCCCACGTGTTTAATTACTATATCGTACTTCAATTTATGTGTAAGATGATGAGAATAATCTTCTTCTCGTACAGTGGTGTTTGCGGCAACAATTAGGTAATAACTTGTGTGGATACTAAGTTTGTAAATTTATCACTGCACACATAAGAAAAACTCCTGAAGATGTCCTCAGAGTACGTATATATCAATTTTTTATTTATTTTTAAATGAATATATATATATGTGTGTATTAATACTTTTCCTTTTATTTCAAATGTAAGACTGAATGGTTGAAACAAAGGGTCATGCAAAAAGACCATCTGAGTTCAAGAGTCAATAGCAGGATTTTTTCTAGAAAAAGTGCTAAATCCCAACGGCGAGTTCTACTTTGATCCTAAGGAATAAATGATGTAAATTAAATGTTTATTGATATCGTTATTTTCGAGAACAAGATTATGAAAGTGTTGTATATATACATATATATCTATAGTATATATAGTTTCATACTTTATTCGAATATAATAATGCTCGAGATGAGAATTAGATGTAATTATATGCGTGCGTGTATTTATATTAGCCGCGTAGAATACGTACATAAAAACATATTATAAATTAAACAAATATGTGTAACTGAACTGAAAATAAATTAAACAAAAAAAAGAAAAAGAAAAGGAACCTTTAGTCCCGGTTGGGGTTACCAACCGAGACTAAAGGGTGCGGCCACGTTTGCTCAGCCTGAGGGCCTTTAGTCCCGGTTGGTAACACCAACCGGGACTAAAGGTCCCTCTTTAGTCCTGGCTCGATGACCCGGGACAGAAGGTTCCACCTTTAGTTCTGGGATCGTTGTCCCGGCGCGGTAACCGGGACTAAAGGCCGTTACCGCCTAGGACAACAAGGCCATCCTATAGTAGTGATTTTTTGGTCAGGAGCTGATCGTCAGCCCTGAGGTTTTGTTCTAGCAGCAGTAATGGCCAAGCCCCCGAACGTAGTCGAGGTGATGCCGACTAAGCCAAAACAGTGGCTGAGTTGGAGTCGACAAGCTGTAGGCCTCCTAGGATCCGTGCAGGGGCGGATCCAGGGCCCGGGCTGCAGCCTGGGGTGAGTCTATGTAGCCCCTGTAACATATGTGGTGTTTAGCCTAAAAAACTATGATCTTAATTAGACAAAAGGAGGCCTAGGAAGCAAGATTAGACTGTTTTGAACGTGAATCAGCAGCTCAGCCCAGAGCGCAGCCCCGTTCTGGATACTTCAGTCCCGGGTAAATAGTTAGTTCCTTGAAACCAGCATACTTGATAAATAGCTCGATTTGCTTTAGTCCAACAACTTTTGGTTATATGATGTGAGTATTGTAGTAGCCCCCCGACTCTCTATTCGGGTTAGCAGGTAACCGAGTAGAGAGTAGAGCAAGGGATTGCAAGAAGGAAAAGTTGAAAAGTCGAAAAAACTTATCTGACACATAAGAGCGTGACATGCACGATCCAATTAACAGTAATAGGTAATCTATAAAATAATAAATTAACCACAAATATAATGATTAGAGCTGCATGAACGACTAGAGAGCGTCGTGATTCTGTAGCCCTCAGCCATCGTATTCGGGCTAACATGTTTTGGGGAGCCCCCGAGCATTGCGCTCATACGTGAAAGCTATAGTTAGCTTGTATGGTGGCTTGGTTTCTAGGCGGGAGTGGCTGCTACATGCATCCACATGTTCATGCAAGGTTCTTCCATAGCTTGATTAACTTGCATGCTGCTGTAAACCATGCGACTGCCTTTATTTGCCATTTGCTGATATCCAGTATATCAAACTTGAGTTTGACGTCGGAAGGTCATTTTGTTTATTCAACTTCGAGCACGCCCGAGTGCTGGACTCCATACGAGCAGCTCCGTTGGAAAGCATTGTATTGAGGTTTGGTGAAAATAAAAAGAGTACTTTGTGACTTATTGTTTTGCGGTACTTTGATCACTTGAGATCGAACATTCTGACAAACGCAATGGGCCCCGTGTGATTGTACTTCGGAAAATATTAACGACTTCCTTGATCATTTGAGGTCAAGCACTCCATCAAGCGCAATAGACCCTCGCATGATGGGCACTTCGAAATTAATGAGTACTTCGATCACTTGAGGTGAAGAACTCCGTCAAGTCTTCGGACCCTTGCATGATTGTGTACTTCGATGATATTAACGAGTATCTCGATCACTTGAGGTCAAGCACTCCGTCGAGCACAACGGACCCTCGAGTGATGGTACTTCATAACGTACTTTGGACTCGTTTGAGATCAAACACTCCATCGAGCACAAGGGACTCTCTTACGATCAAGACAAGTAGTAATAAACTGAGTACCTTGGACCAACTTGAGATCAAATACCCCGTCGAGCACTTCAGACTCTCTTGTGGTTAGGCACTTCGTATACATTCACATGTCTAGATGGTTTGGACTACTAGGTGGTCGTTATCGAGTTGACTTATCTCTTTTCTCCTTGATGTTGTTTTTCCTTGGTGTTACGCACTTTGTCCACTTAAGTGTAGCCTCCGTGCGTAGGACACTAGCCATATGATGATGTGACCCGTACAATATTGGGTTATGGCGTTAGTTGTTGTTGCTAACAAAACTTTACACATAGACATATCATGCACGTACTTAAATCGCAGAGAAAAAGGTGGGCATACACCAGAGTGCGATTATTATGTGTAGTAGCCCCTGACTTTCTGCTAAGTTGGAGGCCAACTTAGTAGAAAGTAAGAGCAAAAGATAACATAATAAAAATAATTATGAAAACGACTTAGCTGACCCAACGGAATGATGATGCCGTTGTTGTAGAGTGCTGCCACGGCGAGGGATGGCGGGAGGCCAAGAGCCGTGATGAGAGTTTGATCGTGACCGTGTCGAGGATACCTGTCGACGTTGCTCGAGTAGTACTTATCGATGTCATTGTCAGAAGCGGGATGGCTAGCCCGAAGTAGTCCGTCGATGGTGCGCCTGAGTAGTCGTTGCCAGTGATACTGTCACCGTACACCCGCGTTCGACGACATAGATGACGAATCTACGAAGCACGGTGTGCTAATGACAGAGGCCACCCGAAACGACGAATCGAGAGTCAAAACATAATGATGACCAAACAACGCAGGACATCGACGAGGGCTGCCTCGAGACGACGATGATGAGGGTTGTCGCCGGCTCCTGTAAATAGTAGTTACGTGGACACATGCAGATATCGAGAGATATACATGTATTATAGAATTTTTAATTAAAATAAAGAACATGACTTAGTTTGATCGACGCCGAGTGAAGTAGTCATCCTGTCACGATATCCGAGTAGGTGGATGTTGCTCAGACAGCTAGCTCGCTTGCGGCTCGCATGACATGACGGCTCGCTTGTGGCTCGAACCGCTCGATAGAGACCCAACGGCTTGCTTGCGGCTCAGGCAGCTCGCTTGAGACTCAACGGCACACTTATGGCTCAGGCGGCTCGCTTGATGGCTCGCCAGAGACTCAGCGGCTCGCTTCTCGGCTTGGACAGCTCGCGTACTGATCTTGCGTTGGAGCCGGGACAAAGACGTACTCCTAGATGAATTCCAGTCGGACATGGATGAGTACGAACAAGTCCCGACGTCTTGATTATCTTCAGCTGGCTTGCATGTCGACGACGGAAGTTACCCGATCAAACCTTGCACATACGTATATGCACTATCTTGATTACTCTATTTAGCCTGCATGGTTGCCGTCGCTGGTGGCGTCTTCCGATCAGGCCGGGAGGCGAGCCTTCCCTTGCTGACAGCAAAAGAATCGAGTTATCCTGACGCCGAGCCCGATCGATCGGGTTGCGAGTGCCGGGGTCGCCACTTCGAGTGGGGTCATGCATCGTCGGGGTTGATGAGATGTCGTGTTGGTGCCGAACTCTGATTACTAGCAGGTACCCCGGCCGGAATTGTAGCACATCATATGACTATACATGGAGAAAAAAGAGTAGTAACATTAGTTACAGATGGTTTGAGTATGTGAGCCTTTCGTACGATAGTGTTAGCATAGTACATGGCTGTTTCAGCAGGATAGTGTTAGCATTGCAAAAGGGGTAATGTCGCAGAGAGCCTGTCTAGTTGCTACATGAGGATACCGGATACTATGGAGTAAACCTGAAATAGTAAGAGCAACTCCAGCCCAGCATGCAAACTGGGCCCCTATTTTTTTCATTTGCATGTAAAATAGGGACCCAAATTTGCTTCCAACTCCAGCCCAAGACCCTATTGCTACCCCTCCAGCCCAAGAACGCCACCAGCACCGGCGCCCCGCCCGCGCGCCGCCAGCACCTCCCGCGCTCTGCCAGCACCGGCGCCCGCCCGCGCGCCGCCTGCTCCGGCGCCCCGCCCGCGCGCCACCTGCTCCGGCGAGGGAGTGACCGCCGACTGGGAGGAGAACCCAGGCCGGACCGCCGACTGGGAGAACCCAGGCTAGAAACAAGTACACAATGGGGTACTATCTTGCTGATGGGATATACCCAGCCTGGGCAACGTTTGTCAAAGCTTTTCAACATCCACAGGGCAACAAGAAGATCCACTTCACAATGGCACAAGAAGCAGCGAGGAAAGATGTGGAAAGAGCGTTTGGGGTACTCCAAGCTCGCTTTGCAATTGTGCGGGGTCCTGCAAGAATGTGGGACAAGGAAGATCTATGGTATATAATGCAAGCTTGTGTAGTCTTGCACAACATGATCATTGAGGATGAGCGAGATGAGGAAGATGATTTTAACTACCATCAGGAGGGTGTCCCTGTGTTGCAACCTATGGACTACCAACGTCGTAATCCGCTTGTGCTAGAGGACTTCCTGAAGATACACGACGAGATTGAGGATAGGTCTTCACATGAGCGACTTCGGGATGACCTTGTAGAGCACTTGTGGGCAATTCATAGTTCTAGATAGTTAGAACTAATAGTTCTAGATAGTTAGGACTGTATGTGTCTTTTTCCTATATTCTTGGTTTGCATGGCCATCTGAATGAGAGTTGTGTTGCAGAAATTGGATAGGGCCTGTTTGGACAGCTCAGTAAACTTATTCACTTGCAAGAGCTTTCCAGTTGTAATTATTTAACTACTGCTGTTATTCTGCATATTTGAACTATTCATAATGTTTAATTACACCAGGGATTTTGATGCTTTTGATTTACGATTGAGGCTTCCTACTAGTGGTTAGCAAATTGCTTATATGTTCTGGATTCTTGGGTACAGTCTCAATGAAGGACATCAACTGCTGCAGGACATCAGCTGCTACATAAGTCATGTGTTGTGCAGTGGCATAAACAACCAGTGAAGCACTTTTTCTACCACTTATACTGTAACACTTTGGTTCAGTTTTTAGTAGCAGCAGTGAAGCAACACTGAATCGAAGTGGCATGCTTTTGAACTTTTGTGAATGAAAGTAAAAATGTATAATAGTCCTAGAGCTAGGCAAGCTTTCTCTGAACTGTTGGAAATGAAATGTAATATATTATGTAGCACATTCAGATTCAGTACACTGATTATCAAGCAAAGACAGAGAGCAAGGCACATAATTCAAACTGAAGGAAAAGGTCTTTCACAAATGACCAAGGCACAGCCATAGTTTGCAGACTACATAATTCATATTACACATAGTACCCTCATTGAACTGAAGAACACACCAAGCTTTTCAACAGAGAGCAATAACAACAGAGAGCAATAAGATGCTAATTTTCTTGAGACATAAACTTAAGAAATGACCACTCCACTCTCACGAAACCTACACTCCACTCTCACCACTAGCCGTCTCGCTTACACTACCGCTCATCTCCTTCACAATCCGAGCTCTCTTTGCCTTCACATATGCCCTTTGATCATCATCCATGGTGGTGACATCACAAAACATAACTTTCTGTTCTTGCTCCCACTACAGACGCCGCTCTTCCACCTCAATCCTGCGCTGCTCAAGCATCATATCCTTGTCCCACCTTTCTTTCTTCATCTTATATTCCTCGGTCTTGAGTACCACTAAGGTTTGCATCATATCCTTGTACTCATCCTCTCCTTCATTTCTTTTCAGCATTCTCTTTGGATTGCTTTCTACCCGGAGGTCGGGTTGTCTTGGCAGAAGGAATTGAAGAGCTCTCTTGGCCTTGGGCAGTTGAGTCATAGTCTTGTTGAGTTCCTACGGAGAGGTTGAGCTCTCTGGACTTGGCCGGCCTCTTGCTGACTTCAAGTGTTGATTCAAACTTCTGAGTATGCCTCAACGTGAGCCAGCATTCTTCGAATTGACATTTTTTGCCCTTCAGCTTTTCTGGCATACCTTTCATGGGCTTCCAGCAACTACAGCAAAGATCAAGTGCGTGATTAGATATATAGCAGCGACAACATATGGGATGAACCAAGTGCAAGATGACATACATGTTCTTTGTATGGGACGCCACTTGGATGACGACGCTCGACCTCCTCGTAGTAGCCTTGGAATTTCATGCACTCCTTTAGTATGATTCCAAAGCGATGCTCGAGTGAATTTGGAGTCCTATCGGACTCAAAGTCCCTGTTCCTGTGGAAATCATTAGCATTCCTCTCCCAATAAGTTTTTCCTGTCTGATCATTCCCTATGATAGGGTCATTGATGATATGAATCCAGGATTTGCAAAGTTGGATATCTTCAAGACTAGTGTAGTTACTGCCTCGCTTGGATGCTCCTTTCCCGCCGGTACTTGGAGTGGCAGCCTGCTGATTCACCAATTCCAAATCATTCATCCTTTTCCTGTGTCATTATGTTTGTGAAATATTGTGAACTTGAAGCCCATGGTTGCTGCAAAGAATAAGAGACAGTCAATTTTCAGTGAAACTGAAAATGAGTACAGTGGCAAATAGATAGTCAACAATCTAACTGAATGCCATCTACTGCGACTGCTAGTATTCATGACTGATAAAAAAATTCACAGCATGACAACTGCTCATGACAAGAATTGAGCATGCCAACAACCAAATGATGCTCAGCTAGAAAATCCCTCCCCAACTAACACCAAATCTATCCCAACTCGGAGCTGTCATTGCAGACATTGAGGTCACATGTCCATCAGTTGTGCATGCACCAAAAATTCAGTTTCACATTCACACAAAATATTAGCATCAGAACTCAAATGGCATTCAGACCCATTGGCGTCAGATAGCATTCACATTGAGACACTAATCTTTGGAGCATATAGAACATAATCTTTGGGGCTAAACTCACCGAGTAGTCAGGCGTCCAATGGTTGGGGCTAAAGTCGTCGCCGGCGACCTCGTACACTTCTGCTGGTGATGTTGTCATTCTGCAGGCGTCCCAGGTGGCGGCGTGAGGCTCTGTGAAGTTCAACGCGCGAGGGCCGAGTGGAGGTGGGTCGTTGGGGAGCCGACGAGAGAAGCCGACGCCGGCGCCAACGCCGCCGCAGCTGGGAGAAGGCATCCGGCCACCACTGCCGCCGCCGCCGGGAGAAGGCATCCTGCTACCGCTGCCGCTGCCGGCGGGAGAAGGCATCCTGCCACCACTGCCGCCGCCGGGAGAAGGATGTTCTTGGCGACCAGGCAGGTTGGCGTCGAGAGAAGATGACGTGGGAGGACGGGAATGCGGCGCGACGAACGGAGCACGACGTCGCGTGGTAGACACCGACGGACGGGGAGGCAGCCCGCCTCCAGAGAATCCTCCTGACGCGCTGCCGTCCATAGGAGCAGAACCGGCGGGAGAAGAGGAAGAGGAGGCTCGCCGGACCAGGACCTCGCCGGATCCGCGAGCTCTGGGGCGGAGCTCGCCGGATCTGCGGGGTCTCGCCGGACCGCCGGGAGGAGCCGGGAGGAGTCGCTGTGGGGAGGAGCTTCCGCGGTGCTCGTGTGGAGAGAAGGATGCGGCCGCGTGCGGGAAGAGGAGCGACGGTGGAGGAGCGGCGGCCGCGGCGGCGGGAGGGCATCGGGGGCGGAATAGGAGCCCCTGGTTCCTGGGGACCTGAAACTAAATTTTGGGAGTTCTCCTAAAATGGGAGTCCAAGTAGGAGCCCCATTGGAGTGGTTTTTTTTGCTCAAGCCCCTAAAATTGGAATAGGGGCTTGTTTAGGGGCTCCACTGGAGTTGCTCTAAGACCTGACTTAGATAGTAACAAATTAGAGGTGATTGATAGTAAAGGAAATTGAGGGTAGCAAGACGACCTGGCCAAGCTGAGTACATGAATGACATCACGTCAATTTCGTGACCTACAATTCGTGGAACAAACAAATGAGGAAACTAATTATTAGGATCAGATAAGCAATTTTAGGCAACCAGCTGTTTATGTGAAGCAGCATGAGCAGTGGCAGTAAAGAAGAACTGATTTTGGGAACGATGTTATTCATTACGGACAATGCTCTAAAGGCATATACTACCATGGCTACGTACCAAAAGCTGTAGCGTCAATATGTACCAATGGATTTAGCAGCGTGAAGTGATAAGAGATGGAACTTTCACATCGAGCATGAGTAAATTGGGAAATAAATTGTCGTGAGAGAACAGGCTCACATTTGCGTTGACTGAAGCATTGAAGAGTAGAATATTTGCTAGCTTGCACACGTCCAATATCAATCCTGCACCAAGACAGTATTATATATTTGCCAGCACCACAATACATTGCTACAGATTTAGTATTCACAAATAGTGCAGTGGTATATGTAATCTCAAGGATTGGACTATTTAATTAGTTCGCAGCTGACCTAGGCCTGAATTAAGAAGGCAAAGAAAATCATTTGCCTAAACTAAAGGCCTTTAATGTTGCAGACTTGCAGTACATCACCAGAAAAAACAAAAGGGATGACTATTTCATCATGGGATTATTGTTCATGTGCACTGGAAATGCAATCTCTTTATACGTGGTTGTTTGGAACTTTAAAAAAAACGCTAAATTGGGATGTAAGCCTGAAGGAAATTTAAACCAATACGTGTAACACCAAAATGATAAGTAGAGTCTAAACATGGAAGGGAATGACAGGAGATAGTCAGCTGCAGCATATGTATTGGAGGCTTAGTAGTTATGGTAAAGCATGAGGGCTAATCTGATGATGTTCTTTTTCTGCAATGAAATTAGCTAAAAATTTTCAACAGCGAAGACGACATCAGGACAGACGCAAACCTGTAAATAAATAGGTCATTAGGATATGTTTGCTGACTCAATTTTGGAAGCAGAGGAACATGGTTGTACAAAGGTAGGGACAAACATAGTCAGCTGCAGCATATGTTTGGGAAGAAAATAAGGGAGGTAAGCAACCTGGAATATTGTTAACTAACCCTACTCCAACTTCAAGTGCAGGAATATTCATAGACCCATTGAAATTGCAACTGTAAGAGGTCAGCAACCACTCAGAAGTATCAACTTATGCAAACATAGAGTAGGTGCTAAAATCAACAAAAGGGGACATATGGTCCTGACAGCACCTACTATTTTCTGAAACATATATAAACTTTGTAGTTTGTAGACTATTTAGATGACCCAAGAAATTGGGAAGGGAATTTAAAAAAAAAAATGAAGACGCAAGTAGCAGGAAGACTGGAAACAGTGGCAGTGCGGGAGATCGCAAAAGGCTGATCAGGTCAACTTACTTTGAGAATGAGTAGAGCTACAATCCAGTGTTTCCCGTACAATGACGATGTGACCTGCAGCTTTAGGCTTGTTAAACGCAGTTTTAATTTTGTATAACGTGGAATCAGACTTTACAACTTGAAAATTTGTTGGATAATCTTTGAATGAACAGGAAAGGTTGAGTGGTGAATGGCCTCGAAGATGAATCCCTCGATATGTATATGTTGTATCAGTCTGCTAAAAATGGTCACTGCTAAACCTTGGAAAATGGTCCTCTGTAAAAGGGTCATCCCTACATCCAAATTTTTTAAGCAATTAAATCAACCTTTAAAAAATCCAGGATATGAAGTTCAACTGGACGCATCTCTCATTAATGCTAAAGCTGAAATTAGATTGTTTAAGTCTGACAGAGAAAGGCTACCAAAGAAATAATGGGCACTTGACCAACATAGAAGATTATGCATTTTCTCATTTCCTCAGAAAAGTATCATTTGTATTCTTATTGCCAATAGACTGAAATGAAATCACATGTTCATAGCTAGTATGATAAACAGACATGAACTATTTGCACCACAGAAAAGTATGACATTGTAGGTGTTTTTCCTTGCAGTGTCACCCAATCAAGGAGAAGCAACCATAGTTTATAATCTGGGTAGTACAAAAAATTAACACAAAGTAAAGGGGTAACCCCAAAATACATACAAATGCCCACATACTGAAGAGGCTCGATGGGGACGGTGGTGATTCACTTGCCGCTGCAGGACTGACTCGTGCCAGCAGATGATTCAGTGATGGTTAATAATATTCGCCAAAGATCTGTGTGCACTTGTGAAGGAAATCCAAGGCAGCAGTCAAATCTTTGCTAAACACACTGAATAATCCAGAAGAAGCCAGAACTGTATCATATATTACCTCAACAGCATTTCAGCGAACACATGGTGGCTGCCGTCCATGTCGACCTCGAAATCGGAGGGGACGGCCGAGGAAGGGACGGAGGGTGACGCGACGGAGGGGCGTAGTCGGCGCTAGACGGAGAACGGGACGGCGGCTGTCGTCACGACCTCGGCAGGGACTGGCTGCGGGCGGCGCTGGCGTGGCAGTGGCTTCCGCGGCCACCGGCGGGGCCACAGCCGGGGCTTGCTGGCGTGGCCGCCCCGGCGTCTACTCCGGTGGCGGCACGTCTCCGCCGAGGGCGAGGCACGGAAGGAGATGGCCGCAGCCATGGCACGGGTACCACGGGGGGATGGGGCCGTGGGATGCGCCGCCGCTGGAGGACGCAGCCACGCGAGGAGGACTCCGCGAGGGCGCCGTCGGTGGGGGCCGGGGATAGGATAAGGTCGAGGGCAGGCACCAGGAGGAGCCGCGGCGTGTGGGCGCAGGCGTGGCGGGCATCCGGCGTCCGCATGCAGGCGCCGCCGCTGTGTAGGAGAGGGAGAAGCGCCGCCGCTGTGTGGGAGAGAGAGAGCGAGGGGCGCCGATGTCGGGGGGAGGGAGAGGGGCGACCGGCGCCGTGCTCGGGCCCGAGAGAGAGGACAGGGAGGAGCCGGAGATTCACGAAGCCTGGACGCGTGGAGGGTACGGGACAGAAGGATGAGAATCCGACGGTGGTGGTTGGGTTACTGTTGTGGGAACAGTGATGTGGATGGTATACGGGAGGTATGGTAGATTACTCGGGACCTCATGTCCACGACGAGCGGATTGTTGACGTGCCAATGGCAAGGGCGCCGCTGCTATTAGCAATCGTGGACACAGGTAGAAAAATATCCGAGGATACACAGATGTAAAAATATTTATTTATAATTAAACAAGAAATCTGACTTAGCTTGTTTGATGCGCAGCTCGGCATGTCAACCACGTGTTGGAGTTGGATCCAACAATACAAACAGACAACAGGGAGAATTGCACGCACGTGCCTCGTGGCGGTGTAGATCCGTTCTCCCTTTGTTCGCTTGCCAATTACTTCTTCACGTGCATTACCTTGGTGATCAGGTCACCCGTTGTCACGGAAACAGGCTTCGTCGCATGGACCGGCGAGTTTCTCTGGCGGCGGCGCGCTGCATCTCGGGGACAAAACTCCTCCGATGATCGGTAGGATTGGTCTTCATGCAGAATTCTACTTAGGCGCATTTTTGTCGGTGTTTTTTACCGGCAGGTATTTGGTTCTTGAAACCTCGCTTAGTGCAAAGATCAATTACATTAGAGAGACGAGATTTATACTGGTTCGGACCCCTGGAAAGTGAGTAAAAGACTTACGTTCAGGTGATACTTCTTGTATTATGTATTCGGCGAGATTACGAGTACAAGATGGCTATGCCTGTGAGTTACAACAGAGGGTATTGCTAGCTATTTATATCGAGGCCTACTTGCCATGTAAGCCACACGTAGTCGTGCTCTAGTTGGAGTCTTGGGGTGATCCTGAGATATCGTTCCTTAAATGAGCGAGATGTGAGCCTTCTGGTCTTCTTCGGTATACGGACTAAGTAGACAGCATATTCGGTAGTCGGGATTTTTGGGAATATGGTATCATAAAAAGGAATATTTTTTGGTTCGCATTTACACCGCAGGTTAACGAGGAGACAAGTCATAGCGTGTGGTGGATTAAGGTTTTTATTTTCTGGAGAACTCGATCCTATATTGAGGAACAAAACCGGAAAAAGGTACAAAGTCTACGGAAGGAAACAATTAGGTCTGGATCCTTGAATTAAATTCATTTTAATAATCATAATTTAAGAAAGATACTTTCTGTTATCTAGGATCGATGCCACAGAAGGATGGAGATATTGATGCAGACGTTTACCATAAGATCAAAGCAGGGTGGTTGAAGTGGCACCAAGCATCTGACATTCTCTGTGACAAGAAGGTACCACAAAAACTTAAATGCAAGTTTTATAGAACGGCGACCAGACCCGCTATGTTGTATGGAGCAGAATGTTGGCCTAAAAAAGATGACATGTCCAACAACTAAATGTCATGGAAATACATATGTTGCCATGGATTTGTGGTCACACAAGGATGAACCGAGTTTAGAACGATGATATACGTGACCATCTAGGGGTAGCACCAATTGAAGAAAAGTTTGTTCATCATAGGTTAAGGTGGTTTGGCTATGTCCAAAGAAAACCTTCAGAGACACCAGTGCATTGTGGAATTCTAAGTCGAGATACCAATGTGAGGAGAGGTTGAGGAAGACCGAAGCTGATATGGGGAGAGACAATAAAAAGATATTTAAAGGGTTTGTGATATACTTAGAGATCTTTGTTTAGATAGGAGTGCTTGGAAAGCAGAACTATACTAGGGGCTCATATTGGGTTTCAACTCTAATCTACCCCAACTTGCTTGGAACTAAAATGCTTCGTTGTTGTTGTTGATAATAATCATAATTTAGACACATATTAATTAAGCTAATATTATTGTATATGGATTATATTTGTATTTGTATATTATTGTTAGCTATACGAGAGAGATACTTATGTGTTGCATTTCTATTATAGGGGAGTGGGTTAAAGAGCATGCTATAAGTTATAAAGTATAAACATAGCATGATGATCTATATAATCAATTCTTATCGCCCACTCAAAACAACAACAAAAAAACCCTCATCGCCCACCTATGAATTTGAGATAAGTTTATATGTGAATTTTAAAAAGTGGTGGAATGTCAAATTTAAAGACAAATAACCTAGTTTATTAAGTAGATTTTATTTTCTCCGGACGAAAGGATCCATCTCCTGGACTGCTGCTCGCCATGGATCCTCCTTTGAACACGGGATCCTTACTGAGGAGGGACTTATTTCCAGATGGAGAAAAACGTGCCTCATAGCACGGTCGAGAAAAAAGTATCCAAATGGCCCCTTAGAGGACGAGAGTTACTTTAAACACTAATTTCTGGTGACAAGAAAAGAAAACCTCCAACAATTTTATATCTGAACTCGATAAAGATAATCACTTGGTAAATCTCTCTCAGCACTCCTCCTTGCTATCCATTTGGGCGCCCTCTCCCTTCGTGGTTTTCGAGTAGTTTCCCTCTCTCCCGCTCGGTTTTCGAGTTTTATAGAGTTAATTATGAGAAACTATTTCTATGGTTGAGTAGGTGCTTCCAACTAATTTTTTTTGTAAAAACTCAATAACAAGTTAGTAAAAAAAAACAAATTATCCAAAACTAACATATGATGGTGCGCGAGACGGTTTGCATCCTAGGGCCTTAGAAACAATTCAATCTCTAAAAGTGTAAATTGCTTAAATTAACGAGAAGAAAGTAATTGACTCAATAAATACATGGACATGATAGTGATTTATTTCTTGGTGTTAATCAAGGGGACTGAGACGTCTAAGAGGGATTGAATTATATATGACTTAAAAGCTAAGGCAAAAAAACCACTTATAAAAATCTACTCAAGTTCTAACTATATGTGCACAAGGTTTTTCTAAATGTTGCTATCTCTAACCTAAGCGCAAGCAGGTCGCCGCCAAACCTCTCCCAAACGCTCTTTGTCGTCTCCACTTGGTAGAACTTCGGCCAAAACACCGTGCGCCTCTTGTCTCTCATACACCGTGAACCATAACTCTGGTGGTTTCTCCCCCCTCACCGGATATATCTGGTGCTCAGTGTATATAAATGGACTCTTTAGAATGCACCTTATAAAACCCTAAGCCATCACTACTACAAAACAAGAATATTGTAACACAATCTTGTAACACAATCATCAATATGTTCCAAAGAAATTTAATAGTAACACAAACTATATGTTACAGACATAGGTTGTAACACAAAATACTTGTTTTACAAAAATGTGTTACTGATAACAATAATAGTAACACAAAATGTAATGTTACAAGTAAAATGTTATAAAAATGGTACTATATTGTAACACATAAATGGAACATATCAAATATGTGAGAAATATACACCTTATAGTAACATAAAATAATGATACAACTAAAGTGTTACAAAGAATCATATACATGTGGACCTTCTAATTCATGGGCGGCAATGACTTTGCACTAGGTGGCATCCTGCCTAACACGAAATCACACCAACAAGTGTATGATTCAAAGGAAATGTAAATGCCAGAAGCCACATTGAAATTATTGAGCTGATCTAAGACATTGTAGATGGGGCAAGATCATGAGATGAACAAGTACGATGGGGAAGAAAAACAAAAAACTACGTAACATTGAAAGGGAGAATAGTAGATTTTTTGGCATTGTTCGGCCAAACCCAATGCTTATCTTGAGCCTACAATTTATAGGGTCATCTAGAATTTTATCCTTCTAGTCGAAAGAAATCAAGTTAGATAACAACTCATTTTCACATGATTTTGCTTTCTATACTAAAAAACTGAACACAAATGTTTCTTGGTTTTGAGAATAAAAAAATGCTATACAATTGTTATATGTTTAAGTGGACTTAACAAGTTTAAGTGTCACATAAGTCTAAATGAACTTACCACATGAACACTTAACAAGACATGCACGTTTAAGTGTAACAATTAATTGGCTAAATGAGCTTAACAAGCTTAGGTGACCTATGTCGATTTTGAATATTTCTTTTGGGATATACATATACCTTATGGATGAATCCACACCGAATACGCATGAAACCGATTTCAAATATTTCTTTTGTTTTAATAGAACATAGTCATTATAAAAACAGGGATTAAGAATAAAGAAACCGATAAGTTGATATATTCTCAATTTTTCAAGATATATTCTCATTTGTTATACACTCCTATGTCATTTGATTGCTTATAACTATTGCCATGGTTGTTTTGGGTTGCAATAATCTTTAGTGGTGTTGCAATTGTTAGGTGGTTATTGCAACAAGAATCCTGAATGGATGTAATAGCATGTTCCTATTGTCATGATTTTTTGGGTTGTAATAATCCTCAATGACGTTGCAATTGTTAGGTACTTATTGCAACTAGAATCATAAATTGACACAATATCATGTGTACTGTTGCCATGGTTTTTTTTGTGTTGCTATAGGCATGTGTCCTTGTTGCAATACAATGTTGCTAGCGACACTTGATTGTTAGGTGTTTTACTTTATTTGTTATATTAAACTTTAGCATGGTGTAAAAAATGATAAAAAAAATAGGCCAAACATGTTTATCTGAAATCATTTACTATATTAAAATTCTCTTCAAAATTCTGATCATAAGCAAATAAAAATGGAGCAACCACCGAGATTTGAACCCGCAACCTATCACCCTTCAGAGGACACCAACATCACACTACCACTAGACCACTTCAATGTTTGTGCAATATTTGGTATGTTTATTTTATTTGTTATAAAAACATGGTTTGAGCTATCAGAACATAAGTTTTGAATTGTTGAAACAAAGTCGGACGAAAAATGACCAAAAGAAAAGTTGTAGATCTTGATGAGTTCTACAACTTTGTTGTTGAAGACTTTTTCATTTGTAATCATTTGATGTCCCATAGTTCTGGTTAAAGTTCTCATATTTTGAAATTTAAATTTTGAATTGTTCAAACAGAGTATAATGGAGAAATGACCAAAGCAAAAGTTATAGCTCTCGATGAGTTGTACAACTACTATTGATGACTTTTCCATTTCAAATCATTTACTGTACCAAAATTCTATTTGAAGTTTCAATATTTTAAAATTCAAATTTTGAATTGTTTAAACAAACTCGAATGAAGAAACAACCAAAACGAAAGTTATAGATTTGGATGGGTTCTAAAAACTTGTGGTTGACAACTTTTCCATTTGAAAATCATTTACCATCCCAAAAATTTATTTGAAGTGTTCATATTTTTAAAATTAAAATTTAGCATGGCGTGAAAAAAAATACAACAAAATCCATTTGAAATCATTTACTATCCCGTAATTATATATAAAGTTTCCATAGTTTGAAATATAATTTTTGCATGGTGTTGAAAAATGACAAAAAAAATTAGATTAACCTTCAAGATTTGAACTTACAACATCACCAACCACCCACAAGAGGATAGCAACAACCCCACTACCACTATACCACTTATATGTTTGTGAAGGATCCTGTGTTTTATTTTATTTGTTATAAGAGCAATGGCTTGAGCCATCAGGTCATAAATTTTGAATTGTTTAAATAAAGTCGGACAGAAAAATGATCAAAAGAAAATTTGTATCTCGATGAGTTTTACAACTTTGTTTTCGAAGACCTTTTCATTTAAAATCACTTAATGTCCCAAAGTTCTAGTCGAAGTTCTCATATTTTGAAATTTAAATTTTATTATCCAAACAAAGTTTAATGGAGAAATGACCAAAACAAAAGTTGTAGGTCTCGATGAGTTGTACAACTTTGCTATTAATGGCTTTTCCATTTTAAGTTAGTTACTATACCAAAATTCTATTTGAAATTCTCATATTTTAAAATTCAAAATTGGAATTGTTTAAACAAACTCGAATAAAGAAACAATCAAAACAAAAGTTGTACATATGGATGATGGTAGGCGCCCACAACACTGTTGGATGTCAGATGCATGTGGGAGGTTGTGTTGTCTTCTTCGGGTATGGCAGACGTTGGCGCCTGCCACACTGTCGAGACCTGGAGGCATGCAAAGGGGTTTTACCATGTTCACCTGGTACGGTAAATGTCGGCGCCCACAACACTGTCGATGCCCAGAGGCATGTGGGGGAGCCTTACCGTAAGGGAGTTAATGGCGCCCACAATACTGTAGGGAAAATGTCAGCGCCTACAACACTGTTTGGGCTCTGTCGTGCTAGGGAGGTTGTAGAGTACTATTTTTGCAGGTGCACAGGGTACGGACCCTGGTATTATGGTTTGACTTGTGCGCCCTACTTTGCTTTCTCTATTCGTTCCCTGGTCCTTACCGAGCGGGCGTCCCTAGTTGGTTGGTTTCAGTTGGCTCTGATTGCGCTAGTCGGAGAAGAGCAGTGAGCAGGGGTTTGGCGCTCCCTCGGTCAAAGACGCGGGTTAGAGTCGGAAGTAGTGCTTTGGCCAGGCCTTCTGGTCAGAGAGGCCGTTCGGAGGTGGGCTGGATACCGGAGCAAGCGCTCCGGTCAGAGAGGTGGGCCGGAGGTGGAAGACGGGTGTCGTGCCTCCGTGGCCAGACCTTCCGGTCGGTGATTGGATTGCCCTTCTGGCCTGTCGTTTAGATACCTGGGCCAGCCCATGAGTTGCGTGTTGTCTGCTTGGGCTGAGCCTCTGTTGGGAAGCTAGTCCACGAGGAACCCTGGGTTTATGAACCCGACAGGAGCCCCCGAGCCCCCGGGCGATTTGGGTAGAATCGACTGGGGGATTTTTGTCTTTGACGGCGGGTGCACATGAGTGCACCCGCGGGTGTAGCCCCTGAGCCCCCGGGCGATTCGGGTAGAATCGTCTAGGGGTTCTGCGTGTTGCTAGTGGGGGAGTTTTTGTTTTGTCGGTGCGTGCGCACGAGCGCACCCATGGGTGTAGCCCCTGGGTGATTCGGGCAGAATCGTCTAGGGGGTGTTGTCAGCGGCCGTGTGTGTGTGTTTTTTAGTCGAGACGGAGTCGTCAACTAAGGCATCATTGCATAGCTGAGGCGTTTAGTTTTGGGATCGGGCGAGACAGAGCTTGCGGATCCTGGCGTCAGTGCATGGTGTGGATCGGGCAAGGCAGTTAGTTTTAGGGATCGGATGAGACAAAGCTCACGGATCCTGGCATCGGTGCACACTGTGGGATCGGGCGAGTCGGGGTCATGGATCCTAGCCTCGGTGTAGCCCGCTCAGCCGAGGTAGTTAGTTAGTTAGTTTAGGGATCGAGCGGGGCGTAGCTCACGGATCCTGATGGGGTGAGTTCGAGGTCACAGACCCAGGTAGTTTTGGAGTGCAGTTGAAGCGTAGCCAGATGGGGTGAGTTTGGGGTCGCAGACCTAGGCATTTGGTGTGTAGTCGAAGCGTAGCTGGATGGGGCGAGTTCGAGGTCGTAGATTAAGGCATTTGGTGTGCAGTCGAAGTGTAGCTGGATGGGGTGAGTTCAGGGTCGCAGACCTAGGCATTTGGTGTCTTGAGCCCCTGAGCCCCATTGGGCCTTGGTAGGGGTCGATTTGAGTTTGTGTGCGTTACCCCATCCTTGGTTTCTCACAACCGGAGGGGCTGAGTTTTGTCACTTGTCCCGATCGCTCGGGCTCAAGTGACGCACTCGGTGAGCTCGCTAACAGGTATGATCGAGTGAAATCTGGGTCCGTTGTTCGTGATGGGGTTGGCATAGCCCTCTTGTGACATTCCACTGCTCCTTTACCTGTAACCCAATATATGCCTGGGTCATTCTAGAGACTGACCCGGGTGGCCAAATGGCCTTCCCTCGATGGAGATTCTATGGGCTTGGCAGAGGCTTAGGATCTAATGAGAAGGTTAAGATGACCCTATCTGCTTTGGAGCAGACAGGGCAAGGGCCACATGGGGCTCATCTATGTTTTCTTCCCTAGCTCTGTTTGACGTGGGGCAGCCTCGAGCCCTTCGTGGGCTAGCCTTTGAACCCTGGTCGGTCGTTGCTCATGTCGAATGAGGCAACTACCGCTTCGTGACGCAACACGGAGCGTTGTGGTGCATTTCGCTGCATGTGCGATGCTTAGTTCCTGAGCCCCCGGGTGGTTCAGGGCCTAAATCGTCCGGAGGCATGGGCATATGGAATGAATGCGTGTATGGATGTATGAAATGATTATAAAGAAATAGCGGGGGTCAGTAGTGTTACCTTGATGACTCGAGTGATGGGGTTTGAAGAGCTCCAATCGGAAATGTCCGACCAGGACCCGTGCTCGTCATTCGTGACAAAGTCGGCATGGCCTACATGGGGGCGTCTCTTTACTCCTTACCTATCTCCCGACATGTTTTTCTGAGTTGTTCGATCGACTTAGGAAGCCCGATGGTTTCTCCTGGCGGAGATCCCGTCATTTGGTTTTTTCCAAGTCTGGCCTGGGGAAGCGGAGGGCCGCCTGCATGCGGTGGCGCTTTGGTTCTTGTGCCCAATGTGCGGCAGTGGTTGGAGTGTGGTAGTGGTGGGCCATGCCTAGGCCATGTCCCGTCTGATCAGGCGCCGTTCCGTCGGGCAGGGCACATCTCATCGGTCAAGGTGTGTCCCATTTGCATTAAATGGGAAAGAGAGGTTTTTTTGCTCCGCCATTTCGTCTTTCCCGATTGGCATGCCTTCCCCAACTGTTGCACTCTTTTCCTTAAGTAGTAGAAGAGAGAATGTTTTCGCCCTATTCCTTCACCTATTCCTCATCTATCGCCTCCTTTTCTTTTCCTTCTTGCCGAGAGCGTTCTTGAGAGCCACGACGGTTTCTAGGAAAGAAAAGGGAGAGAAAGAGGGAGAAGAGAAAACTCACAAATCCTTTCATGATCCCAGAGCAAAATGTCGGACTAGAGGTCATCCACTGTGAGGGAGTCGGTGTTGAAGGCCTTCACCATGAAGGGGTTTCTACCACTGAAGGAGGTGGCGCACTAGAGGGCTCCTAGGAGGTAGGAGTTTCTACAACCTCAGCCCAGCGTGGTGGTTTCCTTTCTTGCCTTCCATGAGCATGGGTTAGGATACCTCGTGCACTGGTTCCTATGTGGACTCCTCAATGAGTGGAGTCTGGAGCTGTAGCACCTCAATCCAATGGGGGTGCTACACATCACTGGCTTTGTCACCGTCTGTGAGGCCTTCCTAGGGATGGAGCTACACACGGACTTCTTCCGGCGGGTGTTCTCTGGATGAGCTTTGCCAGTGGGGAATTCGCCCAAGGTCGCGCCAGTGGGGGGTTTTGCCCTACAGAGGAAACCGAGTGCGGGAGGCTCATATCCTGTGTACATCCCCTACGACTCCAACCAGGAGTGGCACGGGGAGTGGTTTTATATCAAGAATCTAGCAGAGGCGTCGTTCCTGGCATTCACTGGTGGGAGGCTGGAGAAGCAGGATAGTTGGTCATGGGGCTATTCCTGTCAAGAGAAGAAGAAGGTGGAGATCATTGAGGAGGAGCTCCGGAAGCTCATGCGGCGTGGCCTTGATGGGGTGTGGGTGTTCCACACCCTCTACCACCACCGGGTTGCTTCGTTGGCGAAGAGGTCACGACTGATGTGGAGGTACGGTGGCCTGTTGGACCCTAATCGTGCGTCACCGGAGGAGCTGCCGGATGACAAGGGCTAGAGTCACCTTGACCGGGTGCTACAGCTGAAGCCCAAAGAGAACGTCGATGGAAAGCCCATACCTCTCAATGCCTCGGTGGTGTCCAAACTGATATGCTCCTCTTTCTTTACTTTGTGTTCTTTTCCCCCTTTACTCTCCTACTTTTTGATTTTGGAGTCACCAATTTCGTAGGGACTTGATGCTTATAGGTCCCGGCTGCACCTTCCGAAGGGGCCAGAGGGCGTGGCTCGGCTGGCCGCCCAGAAAGAGGTGGCGAATGCTAGGAAGAAAAAGAAAGCCGAGGTGGCTGAAAGGGTTGAGATAGCGACTAGAGGGGGGTGAATAGTCCTTTTTAAAATTAATCATGTCGGCTAACCGAAACAAGTGCGGAATTAGAACTATTGGTCTAGCCAAGACTATACCCCTCTATCTATGTTCACTAGCACCTTGCAAAGATACTAATCAAGCAACAAAGGTGCCGGGCTAAGTAGAGCTCTCCTAACCAATTCTAGGAGCAAGGTCACATAAACCTATGCCACTAGTACTTTATTCAACAAGGGAGCTCCTACACATGCTAGTAGGCAAAAGCACAAAGCCAACTAAGCTTACTAACAATGCTCAATAACAAGGCAACCAATGCCAAATTAGAGAGCGCAATTACTTAGCTACACAAACTAAGCAATGTGACTAACAAGGTTACTAAAACCAAATTAGCCACGCAAGGGAGCTACTTCTATGCTACACAAGCAAGAAGGTAATTAGCAAGCTACACAAGCTATCTAATTACAAGAGCAACTACACAAGCTTAATATGTATAAAAGTAATTGCAAGCTTGTGTAATGGGGATGCAAACCAACGGGAAGAACAAGGTTGACTCGATGATTTTTCTCCTGAGGTTCACGTGTTTGCCAACACGCTAGTCCCCGTTGTGTCGACCGCTCACTTGGTGGTTCGGCGGCTAATTAGCATCACCCGCTAAGCCCGCATGTCGGGCGCCGCAAGAACCTACCCCTTGAGTGAGGGTAGCTCAATGACACGCTTTAATAAAGTTGCTCTTCGCGGTTCCCACGGGGCGAGCACAAGTACCCCTCACAAGCACTTCTCCGAAGCGCCGCACAAGCTTCTTGCGGGCTTCGACGGAGACCACCACCAAGCCGTCTAGGAGGTGGCAACCTCCAAGAGTAACAAGCACCACCGGCTTGCAACTCGATCACCTAGTGCCACTCGATGCAACCTCATGATGCAATCGCACTAGAATCGCTCACTCACATAATTGGATGATCACTATCAAGTATGTGTGAGATGGAGGGCTCCCAAGCACTCTCAAGCATAGATACAAAGTTCCCTAAGGTGCTCCACCCCAGCCATGGCCAAGGGCCACTTCTATTTATAGCCCCATGGGCTAAACTAGCCGTTACCCCTTCACTGGGTGTTTTTCGGGCTGACCGGACACAGCACCGGACGCACCAGACGTGCATACCGGACGCGTCCGGTTGCAATACCGGACATGTCCAGTAGCGCCTGATCACCATGTGTCCCATTCAAACTAGCCATTGCCACAATGGCTCTCTGACATGTCTGATCGGACACTCACACTGGACGTAGAAGCAGACATGACCGGACGCTGAGGCGCTACGTCCGGTCGAGTCCAGTAAGCACCCAGGTCCGACCGGACGCGTTCGGTCACCCCTGACCGGATGCTGCCAGCGTCCGGTCGACCGTTCACAGAATGCCGACCATGTAGATTCACACCGAACACGTCCGATGTGGTGACCGGACGTGTCCGGTCGCTGAGTTCGCTGGTTAATACCGAACGTGTCCGGTCACCATACCGGACGTGTCCGGTCACTCCTTTTCTTCACCAAGTTGATACACATCAACTCCAACTTCATCTCCTTTATAAATGTGCCAACACCACTAAGTGTACACCACCATGTGTATGTGTGTTAGCTTTTCACAATCATTTTTCAAAGGATGTTAGCCACTCAACTTGCCACGGCACTCGATCCTAGCGATGATGCAAAGTTAGATCACTCGAGTGGCACTAGATGACCGATATGCAAACAAGTTTGCTCCTCTTTATAGTACGGCCATCTATCATAAACCTGGTCATAAACTTCTCTACACACCTATGACCGGTGAAATGAAATGCCCTAGGTTATACCTTTGCCTTGCGCATTCCATTCCATCTCCTCCAATGTCGATGCAACACATGCACCAACATGATCAATAATGATATGATCCACTTCATATCATCACATGATCATATTGGTTCATCGATCTTGACTTTACTTGCTCTTCACCATTGCCATCGTCCATCGGCACTAAGTCTTGCTCAAGCTTCACCGCCACGTGGTCCATCGCTCCAAAGCCTCCAACTTGCCCTTCACGCTTGCAACTGGTCCATCAAGCCAAGTCTTGTCTTGATCTTCTCCACCTTGATCACATGACTCAATGTCATGTCTCATGTGCATTTAAGCTCCTTCATCATCACATGTGTGAGCTTTGCAACATCTCCAAGCCATTTTCACCTTTATGGCATATGTTGCTCACACACATGTACCTGTGGACTAATCACCTTGTATCTCACATAAACACAATTAGTCCACCTAAGTTTCCACTCAGTTACCAAAACCAAACAAGGACCTTTCAATCTCCCCCTTTTTGGTAATTGATGACAACTCTACAAAGATATATAAAATAAGCTCTTTTGGATTCATGTTGCTTGCCCAAGCAATTTTACCATGTGAAAATGATTTTGGACAAGTTTCATGAACCCCAAATGGTAGCAATTGCTCCCCCTACATATGTGCTAAGAGTTTGGATTGTATCTTGCACATATGCATAGATTAAAAATGTGGGAGAGTAATTACTACAAAATGATGCTAAGGTGTATAGAATAAACCTTTGAAGCGTGTACCAATCGGAGTTGCACCTTTAAGTTCATCCTTAGCACCATGGTTAGCTAGATATCACTTGGCAATAAAACACTAAATACCTTGTGAGATCAACATTAAAAGCAAGGTACTAGCTTTACTTGAAAAGCATACCAAGTGTCTAGCTATCATCCTATGCATGCTAGTTATCAAATCATCATTCAAGCTCTACAACTAGCATACACCACACAAGCATGCATTATTGAATTTAAAAGCTTATGCAATGCAAGCAAGCATATGAATATGCACATATCAAATGCAATCAATCAAAGTTCATGAGCTTGCTCCCCCTACTTGTGTGCTTCTCTTGTCCAAAAAATTTGATCCATCTCTTTTCTCCAATGTTGCTCCCTCTTTGTCTATATTCATGTCCAACCTCCTAAGCTTTCATATCTTATCTCTCCCCTTACACAATTTATCTCTCCCCCTTATAGAGGCTTTCATATCTTTGTACAATCTCTCCCCCTTTGTCATCAATTTCCATAAAATGTGTGCTTCTCATTGATGCAAAGGTATGCATTTGGGGTAGATGGTTGAGGCTTGGATCTTGCATTTTTGATGGACATCACTTGATTGTTGGAATAACACCATTTGTAAATACCACTTGTAGCTTGTGTAGGGCTTCTTGAGATACCACACATAAGATTTTTTGATCTTGTGATCAATTTGTGGGACACCTCCCCCTATGTGATAGCATGGGTCATCCATTTGATACACTTAAGCTCTTGTAGGTGAGGGATGCATTCTTCATTTGATGATCACTTAAAGTTGAGGATCACTTGTGGAACCATTTTCTTGCATGATTGATACTATGTATAGATACCACTTGTAGGAAGTGAATACCATTTGAAAGAATCTTCTAGTATGGAACCACTTGTTTGATTTATCAATAAAGACCATTTCTTGAACATTTGCTATCTTCATGAGTACCACTTATAGGATATCACTTGTGAGTTGATCTAGACATTATTTGTAGATTCTTGATAAAATACTTGAGTCTAGATACCATTTGAAACAAACTAGATATCCATTTGCATTGTTATCTTGTGCTTGTACTCTTATCACTATCATGAGCTTCTATGATTGACTTGAACTAAAATGATTTGCCTAAGTTTTCAAGTTCGGTTTGAACCAATGACAAGCTTCTTCACACCTCTTGCAAGGGTTATCTTGCCAATGTTGTACTTGTCACTTGTTAGCAATCCAAATTAAGTCAAGTACTTGGGTTTGCTAGCTCATGAACAAATTCATATACTAACCACTAGATCTAGTAATCATTCAAACAATAGTGGTAGGCTATGAAATTAAACATTTCATTTGTTATGCATGATCCTATGAAGCATGTACTATATGCACTAACCGCATACTAGTAAGGGATGAAATGATCATGCATATTACAATGATACCTTTGCTATGTTGGAGTAGAGGATAGTCACATAGATTCCAATTCATTACTCCAATAGCAATGTGAAGTCCAATTATGAGCTTGGTGAAGACCAATAGATACAATGTTGAATTTCATTCTTCACCCATATGAAATGAATACCATTTATGATCAAGTGCACTTTCTTATTGTGGTTGGCTTGCTTCATCTTTTGATCAATGCTTGCATGAGAGTATCAATTTGAGAATACTACTTGAAATATCTTGATCATCTCTCTTTTGGGTATTGCTTGCTTTTCTTGATCAACCCTTTTGATTGCTTCAACTAAGCATCTCAAATGTTCCTCGGATCACCACTTCCATGTTAGCCTTCCAAGTACCACACTTGGTTTACCTACACATAGGCGACAAGCCCCTACACTAGGGAGAAGTGACCTCTCTCCAAGAATCATTCTTGATACTCACTTGAAATAACTTGATTGATTGATCCAAGTGATGGACTTAACTTGATGAGTAACCTTGATTCCTTCTTTAAGTCCTTTTCTTTCTTCTTGTTTAAGTTCTTTTCTTTCTACCAAATGATATCCAATAGCCACTAGAACTTAAATTTCAACTTCATCTTGAGTTTAATCTTGATCTTCTAATTTGAGTACCAAATGTGTGCAAAGTACACTCCACAATCAAATGGCCTTGTACTCTTTGCTTGTCATGCCTTTAGATCATCTCAAAACCAAACTTAGGTACCTCAAACACTTGTAAACATGTTTCCAACTTGAGGACCTTTCAATCAAAGTGACTCTAGATCAATCCAATATTTGTAACTTTTCTGACAGATTTTGTACCCTTCAAAGGAATAAGCATATTTCTCAAAGTACAACTCCAAATACCACGAAATTTGGTGGAGATGTTCTTTACTAAGTTATATAGCAGCTGTAAAAATTTGAGCTTCATTTGACTTCTATATTGCTACCATATATCAATTCTTCTACCACTGCTACATGCTGAAAACTGCTGCACTATAGCTGACAAGATCTACCCCAAAACCAAAGCATTTCTTATCCAATTCTCATGAAATTTCTACAGCATCTTATACCATAAGTCTAGAGCATATATACCAATTTTCATGCCAATCCAATAAGTTTTGATCACTCAAATATGGCTAAGATCACAGCTAGCTCAGATTTTGCAATATAGAATAGATTTCAACACTTGAGCTATTCTTCATCAAATATGAATCAAACTTGATACTAACTTGTTTGAATACTTCCATAAGACATATATCCATTCAAACCACTTACTAAAAGTCATCTTATGAACTTATCCAACACAAATCAATCCAAACTTGACTATTAATCAATTATTCATTCAAACATCTCCTAGCAAGCAACATTGCATATTTATCCAATTCAATCAACTCATATGCACCCAAATGAAATGATCAACAAGAGATATACCTTGGTTAGCTCATGATCATCCAACTAGGCAAGCTTCAACTCAATTATTTGCAAGTCATCAAATATATCCAATGAATCACCAACAACTTGAAATTTACACTTGTATGTTGTAGCACATTTGGACTTCATTCAATTTGTCATGGCATTGGGATAATGATCATCACTTAGCAATACTCGGCTCAACTACATGATCAACAAGATGAATATCATTTGAACCAAGCCTCCAATGCCGATGGTACCTACAATCAATCATCCACTTTTTGATGGTACCCAAATAAGTTTGGGTCCTCTCAAGTTAGGAGCAACATACTTAGGTGATGCCTTAGTATGAGTAGCGGGATGTTTTGTAATAGCAACCATAGAGGTACCATTGCCATCCTTCCTAAGCATAGAATCATCATCAATTGAAATAGACTTAGGAGTATTACCTAGGGGACATGAATATGTTATGTGTCCCCTTTCCTGGCATGAGTAGCACTTTCTTTTTGATTGAGCCTTCTCTTCCTTGCTCATGTGGTGCTTCTCATTGCCTTGCCTCTCATGGATTGCTTGAGCCTTCTTCTCAAGCTTGGTAGGACACTTAGAGGCAAAGTGTCCCATACTTCCACACTTGAAGCACTTGATGTGAGCAAAATCTTTCTTCTTATCTTCATTCTTGCTCATCATCTTGGTATCTTGAGTTTGCATTTGATGCCTTGCCTTTCCACCCCTTCTTGTTTTCTTCTTCTTTATCATCAAAGCATCACCATCTTCATGGTTGATCTTGATTTGCTCTTGGGGTGTCTTCTCTTGCTCAACTTGTGGCTTTGGTTGAGGCTCTTTTAGTTGCTTCACCAATTGCTTGGTTGGGCACATTGAGGTAAGGTGACCCCAAGTGCGGCACTTGAAGCACTTGACATGCTTTAGCCTCTCTTCTTCTTTTATATTCTTGAGCTTCTCAATGTTAGGGCAACCATTTGCAAGGTGTCCCGCTTCATGACACCGGTAGCACATGGTATAAGAGAGCTTTCTTTGTTGTAGCTTCTTCATCTTTCTCTCTCTCTCTTTCTTTCACCCTTTGTCATCTTCTTCTTGAAGCCAAGGCCACACTTGTCACCATAGTTTATTTGAGTCTTCAACATATGCTCAAAGGTGACTTTTGAGTTGTAGCACCTCTCTAACTTGTTGCTCAATTTCTTCACTTTATTTTTGAGCTCATTGTTCTCCTTCAAAAGGTTAGTCTCACAAGACATAGAAGTAGAACAAGCATCTATTTATGAAGAGCATGGCATATCTAATAAATCATCACAAGAGGTGGATACATGCTTCTTGCCTACATCACAAGGGTTAGCAACAATGTGTGATTGATCAATTGACCCATGTGATGAACTCTCATTATTTTTAAGTTTCTTGGTAAACATTTTAATGAGAGAAGCATGTTGTTCTAATAATTCATCATGAGATGCAAGTAGTGTCTCATGATTCAATTTTAGCTCATCAAGTGAAGATTTATAAGCATTATGTAATTTCTTATGTTCTTCACAAGAGTTCTTTAGAAATGAGTTTTCATTTTCTAATTTCAATGTTTTAGCTTTCTCATTTTCTAAAGACATGGTCATGCTAGCAAGTCTACTAACAAGCTCATCATATGAATCAATATGATCAACCACATTATCATTTGATACCTTGGTGTCACCTTGTGACATGAAGCAATGTGGTGATGTAGTTGGAGAGCTTGTAGTAGCATCTTCATCATGGCTTGAGCATGAACCATCATCACCATCAAGTGTGCATTGGGTAGCATCATCACTTGCAACACTTGTGGCGTCATCATCAACCTTGTCAAGTGAACTTGTAGTGGATCGATCATCATCATCACTTGACCATGAGGTGGAGCAATCTTTCACAATCACCAAATTGTGATTATGCTCGACACACTCATGCACCTCCTTCTTAGGCTCATCCTCCTTTTTGAATTTGCCATCATCCCATGTGGAGGAATCACCGAAGGTTTCCTTGATGGACTCCCATATTTCATGAGCGGTTCCCTTGATGTTTACTTGTTTCATCAAATCAAAGCTTAAAGCATCCATTAGAAAACAACAAGCATGTGCATCAAATTCATAGAGAACTCTTTGAGCTTTGGTGAGATTTCTATGGTCCAAGACATGGGTGAGACCACTTGTGACAACCCACCAAAATTTAGGTCCCTTTGCACGAAAATGATCAAGCATGTGATTTTTCCAAAGTGCAAAGTTTGTGCCATCAAAAATGTGCGCCTCACAAACATCTAGCCCATTAGACGCCATCCTCTCGGGTCGGTGAAGACCACAAATGAGAGACCGGGCTCTGATACCAATTGAAACGGTCGAGATGGCGACTAGAGGGGGGGTGAATAGTCCTTTTTAAAATTAGTCACGTCGGCTAACCGAAATAAGTGCAGAATTAGAACTATTGGTCTAGCCAAAACTACATCCCTCTATCTATGTTCACTAGCACCTTGCAAAGATACTAATCAAGCAACAAAGGTGCCGGGCTAACTAGAGCTCTCCTAACCAATTCTAGGAGCAAGGTCACATAAACCTATGCCACTAGTACTTTAATCAACAAGGGAGCTCCTACACATGCTAGTAGGCAAAAGCACAAAGCCAACTAAGCTTACTAACAATGCTTAGTAACAAGGCAACCAATGCCAAATTAGAGAGCGCAATTACTTAGCTACACAAACTAAGCAATGTGACTAACAAGGTTACTAAAACCAAATTAGCCATGCAAGGGAGCTACTTCTATGCTACACAAGCAAGAAGGTAATTAGCAAGCTACACAAGCTATCTAATTACAAGAGCAACTACACAAGCTTAATATGTATAAAAGTAATTGCAAGCTTGTGTAATGGGGATGCAAACCAACGGGAAGAACAAGGTTGACTCGATGATTTTTCTCCCGAGGTTCACGTGTTTGCCAACATGCTAGTCCCCGTTGTGTCGACCGCTCACTTGGTGGTTCAGCGGCTAATTAGCATCACCCGCTAAGCCCGCACGTCAGGTGCCGCAAGAACCTATCCCTTGAGTGAGGGTAGCTCAATGACACGCTTTACTAAAGTTGCTCTTCGCGGCTCCTGCGGGGCGAGCACAAGTACCCCTCACAAGCACTTCTCTGGAACACCGCACAAGCTTCTTGCGGGCTTCGATGGAGACCACCACCAAGCCGTCTAGGAGGTGGCAACCTCCAAGAGTAACAAGCACCACCGGCTTGCAACTCGATCACCTAGTGCCACTCGATGCAACCTCACGATGCAATCGTACTAGAATCGCTTACTCACACAATCGGATGATCACTATCAAGTATGTGTGAGATGGAGGGCTCCCAAGCACTCTCAAGCATGGACACAAAGTCCCCCAAGGTGCTCCACCCCAGCCATGGCCAAGGGCCACTTCTATTTATAGCCCCATGGGCTAAACTAGCCATTACCCCTTCACTGGGCGTTTTTTAGGCTGACCGGACGCTGCACTGGACGCAGCACCGGATGCACCAGACGCGTCCGGTCGCAATACCGGACGTGTCCGGTAGCGCCTGATCGCCACATGTCCCATTCAAACTAGCCGTTGCCACAACGGCTCTTTGACATGTCCGACTGGATGCTCACACTAGACGCAGAAGCAGACAAGACCAGACACTGAGGCGCTGCGTCTGGTCGAGTCCAGTAAGCACCCAGGTCCGACCGAACGCGTCCGGTCACCCCTGACCAGACGTTGCCAGCGTCTGGTTGACCATTCACAGAACACCGACCATGTAGATTCATACCGGACACGTCTAGTGTGGTGACCAGACATGTCCGGTCGCTGAGTTCGCCGGTTAATACCGGACATGTCTGGTCACCATACCGGATGCGTCCGGTCACTCCTTTTCTTCACCAAGTTGATCCACATCAACTCCAACTTCATCTCCTTTGTAAATGTGTCAACACCACCAAGTGTACACCACCATGTGTATGTGTGTTAGCTTTTCACAATCATTTTTCAAAGGATGTTAGCCACTCAACTTGCCACGCCACTCGATCCTAGCGACGATGCAAAGTTAGATCACTCGAGTGGCACTAGATGACCAATATGCAAACAAGTTTGCTCCTCTTGATAGTATGGCCATCTATCCTAAACCCGGTCATAAACTTCTCTACACACCTATGACCGGTGAAATGAAATGCCCTAGGTTATACCTTTGCCTTGCGCATTCCATTCCATCTCCTCCAATGTCGATGCAACACATGCACCAACATGATCAACAATGATATGATCCACTTCATATCATCACATGATCATATTGGTTCATCGATCTTGACTTTACTTGCTCTTCACCATTACCATCGTCCATCGGCACCAAGTCTTGCTCAAGCTTCACCGCCACGCGGTCCATCGCTCCAAAGCCTCCAACTTGCCCTTCATGCTTGCAACCGGTCCATCAAGCCAAGTCTTGTCTTGATCTTCTCCACCTTGATCACATGACTCAATGTCATGTATCATGTGCATTTAAGCTCCTTCATCATCACATGTGTGAGCTTTGCAACATCTCCAAGCCATTTTCACCTTCATGGCATATGTTGCTCACACACATGTACCTGTGGACTAATCACCTGTGTATCTCACATAAACACAATTAGTCCACCTAAGTTGTCACTTAATTACCAAAACCAAACAAGGACCTTTTAGTGGCTTAGTGGAAGTATAAGAAGGAGAAGGAGATTGCCCGACGTGTGAAGGCCAGGGAAAATAAGAGCGACGTCGAGTCCGAGCAAGAGTCGGAGGATCCCACATATGTGGATGACATGGTTTTCTCCAAGGAGGAGGAAAGTCTGGAGGTCATTTTGACCTCGGTGGAGCACCGTGACCCTGCAGCGATGTCCACTGGTGATGAGCAGGAGGCGGAGAGGCACACCGAGGTTCCCATGCTGAGGAAGCATGCAGTGAGCACAGACGCCGCCGACGAATGGGAGGTGAAGTGGGCACAGTCACTACGCCCCTTGGTGGAGTCGCTGGTCTCGTTCCCGCCTGCCACGGGCGCGACCGAGCAAGTCAGGCAGTCAGAGGAGTAGGCTTGCACCTATGCATTGCTAGGACTAGTGCCAGTGCATGACTCGCAGCAGGAGGATGCCCCGCCTGCCGCTTCGATCGGTGCATCCTGAGCCGAAGGTCGCGGTGACCTATAGGCTAGGTAGGAGCCGGTCAGGATGACTCCGCCCCCGGCTAAAGTGTGGGGGCGTGGGTCATAGCCTAGGAGCGGTCCTCACCCTATGGGCCCATCAATGCTGGGTCTTGGCTTCAGAGTCGTGCCGCTTACCTCCCGGTATGTTTTTCTTTGTTTCTTTTTGATCTTGTTGTTGAGTCCTTTTTTTGGAGTATGACTGACTCGTACTCTTTGTCAGCGGCCGAGAGATGACAAGGTTGAGTATCGCCCCAACTCCTGTGCAGGATGTTTGGAGGCCCACCCTGTAGCGCACCGCGGTGAGCAGCGGTGGGAATAGGGTGGTGGCAGTGAACCTTCCCTTCCGGGGGTGGTGCTCCCCGGGTCGGTTGCTGGTACGGCGACAGTGGTGGAAACAGTGCTGGTGACGATCCCGGTGGTGACCACGGAGGCTTCGCCAGTGGTGTCCCTTGCGGCCCCTCCTCCACCAGCTATAGTGGAAGAGGAGAAGGAGACTGAGCCCCCTACCTCACTAGGCAGAGGGCTGCATGGCTCACCCTCGCGGTTGGAGCTGAAAATGTTGGGGGGAGACACAGCCGAGAGAGAGTCGGAACACCCATCGGTGGCCCATGCAACCGATGTGGTGGAGATCCCATTCGATGACAAAGTGGATGATGCGGTGGAGCTTTCGATGCCATCGTGGGAGCTGGCGGTGGTTTAGTCGGAGGCTGGGCCCTCCGGCGGGCTACCAGAGGGTGATCTAGAGTGGCCCTGCCTCGAGGACCCATCAAAGGTGCGGTTTGTCCTTCGGGATTCCTAGGAGTGTCAGCTCTGGGACATCCTTGGGGGGAAAGGACTTGCCATAGAGTCCAAACTCACCAACCTATCGGTGAAGCTCGAGGACTCCTAGGAGTGGGTTAAGTCCACCCAGCATTTAGTCAAGGTCAACCTATAGCTCACCATGGAGGTGAGTTTCCCGTATTTGTCATTGATCTCTGAGTCTCTTGTTGGTTGCCTTAGCATGCTTGCTTTTGTTTTCGTAGGGTCTGAAGGAGATGTCATCCTGCAAGTTCTGCTTCCTCCAAATGGAGCATGCCTAGGTGGTTGAGCTTGAGCATCAACTAGAGTCTGCCTGCCATGAGTCCTAGGACCAGGTGGCCAAGGTGACCGCGGTACGGGTGGAGGAGTAGCATGCAGCGGAGCAGGCGACCGCCGCCGAGCGGGGGCTTGAGGCGGTGAAGGCTCGCCAGGCAGAGACCGAGGCAGGGTTGCGGATATCCCTGGCAAACACTGAGGCAGTGCTCCAAAAGTCCCTAGAGACCCTTGAGTCAGAGCGGAGTACCCTGGAGTCAGCGCGAAAGGCCCTAGAGTTGGAGCGTATGGCTCGGTTGGAGGCAGACCAGGAAGTGCTCACGCTTTAGGGCCAAGTGATGGGGACAGAGGAGGCGAGCACCTAGATGCGCGAGCAGGTGGCCCAACAGGCAGAGGAATTCTTCACCCTTGAGAACTTCTGCCTTAGTATGTACCTTCTCCAGTTTTTGTCGTGTTGGTTTCTCAGCTTGTTTCTGAGCTTGTCGCCCTTCTTGCAGAGCTAGGCAGAAATGTGAAGTCGTTGGAGTGGGACCTGGAGATGGTCAAGGCAACTTTTGGCTAGAATGTAGAGGCACTGGCCAAGTCCCTTAAAGAGCGATGTGCTCTCAAGGGGGAACTTGACCAGGTCTGCAATGTTGCCCAGCTTGTCGTCTCGGAGGTCTTCGGGTCAGCGCCAAGTACTAGCACGCTCACCATCTAGCTGGCGGAGGTTCCGGATGAGGTCCAGGCCATTTTCACAAGCGGGCTGTTCTATGGAGCATTGGTGGTGTTGACTTTGGTGGCGATGTACCATCCAAACCTGGACTTCGCCACTATCTATGGTGGGTATGCCGACGGCTTGAGCACGGAGAACATCCAATCGCTCGGGGAGAGCTTGCTGCCGCAGTGGGTGATGGATGTCCATCATGAAGACATGGCTAGAAGCATGCATTGAGGGGGATGTCGTCCAGCCTATGGATGGCATGGAGCCTAGGTCAGAAGTGGACGTCGTCCCACCTTCAACCGAGCCAAATGTCGTCCCACCAAGGAGTGAGCAGCCCGTGCCTTCACCGGTTGCACCGACAACAGATGCCGTCAAGCCACCCTAATAGCTTGTAAAGTATAAGTAGTTTAGTAGATGTAAAAGTTTAAGTTCATGGGGGAGCCCCCATGCAAACATTCTTGTGTACTTAATGACTGCAATTGGTTTCATTTTTTGTGATGGAGTTACTCCGTTCGGGGAAGCTTGTCCCTTCCGTTCCTTAGTTTTACCTTAGCATAATTTTGTTTTTTATTCTTTCTTTTTTGTACTTGCCTATTCATCCTATAGGATGCAACCTTAGAAGCCCAGGGCATGGCCCATGAGGCTTAGCTGCTCATAACCGTAGATAGAGGTGGGGTGCGATCGGTCGGAATTTTTTAAAGCAAAGCTACATAAGGCAATTTAAAGGAACGAACTACCCTTTTGTTCGGTTAGGAAGGAGTTTCACCATATGATAATAAATGAAAAAAGAGAGGTAGTAGTGCACCCTCGTGGAGCCCCCGAGTGACCTCGGGCTAAAAATGTTCAAGTCAGGGCACGTTTATAGGAGCAAATGCTAAGTGAACAATGGTAAGAATAAAATTTAGGGGAAGAAAATGACATAGTTGTTCCAAGCATTTGGTGGGAATGTTGTCATTGTTATCCTTCAGTTAGTAGGCGTCCAGTCAGATCAACTCAACCTTCAGTCGTCCAGATCCTTGTCCACTACGCCCCCTTTCTTGGTCACTGCTTCTTCGCCTTTTTCTTCCTTTGGCCTACCGGCCTATCATAGAAGGCGCTTGAGGAGCTCGCAGTCCTTGTAGAGGTGTTTGATGGGTAGGCATGGTTGGTGCATGGGCTCTCCATGAGCTCATTGAAGTGGCCCGGAAGGTCCTGTTGGGGCTGCTTGCTCGTGTGATCGTCCATGGCAACCAATGCAGAGTTGGCCAGTCGGCGGTGATCTTTTCTGTTCTTTTTCCCCTTCTACATGGAGGGGCCCTCATCCTGATCCTGGCGCTTGGCCTTGCCTTTGCCTTGGCCTCCGTTGGAGCACTACAGGAGCGGTGCTCACTGGATGCATCGTACAAAGGCCCATGGTCCTAGGCCATCCGAGCTAGGACTCCGGTCGCTGCTGTGAGCGTCTTGGTTTGGCCTGAGCCACTTGTGTATAGGCGATCGGTGCAGAGCGGTCGTTAAGTCAAGATGAGGCGGAGATGTGGCTTCTACACTCAACGGCTGTAGCGCTGAGCAGGTGGAGTGGTTCATTTGGTGCGTCCCCACTCCTTCGATGGGGAGAGAGGCCACGAGTCAGTGTCGCGATGCGGAGCTCTCTGCCTATTAAACGATGGCAGTCTCCACTAGTGTCTAGAGGTCCCGGTGGATCACCTGTTCCTGGGGGTCATTTGGCTTGGGAAGGCCACGTAGAAGCATTGCCGCAGCGGCGATGTTCTGATTGGCCTGAGCGAACTATGGGGGATCGTTCCCCCTATCCATGGTGTTGTGCTAGACCCAATGGGCGTGACCTTGGGTGCCGCCTAGTGGTTTATGCGCATGGGGCACAGTGTGGTGCGCCGAGCGTGCTAGCGCAGTTTGCGGCTGGTTCAGTCGCTGTTGTCGTAGCTCTTCGCTGTGCTCCTATGTGAGTGCAGGGGTCTCCACATGAGGGTCCAGAGGGGTGTGAGTCTATGAGGACTCTGCTTCCATCGATGGCTATCTCGGAGCATCCGCCATAGCATACTCCTGGGACAGACGGTGGTGAGGTGCCACGTCGCCGATGCTAGAGCCATCACTCTCAACATTATCATCCATGAGGTCGAGGAAATAGGTGGGAGCATAGCTTGCCATCCCCACGAATTCAGACATGAGAGCGAGAGGAGCTGGCATCCTTCGGAGCCCCTAGGCATACACATCCATGGGGGACGCGAGGCTGTAGGGGAACCGGTCGCATGGCGGTCGCGGCGGAGACAACGGGGTCCCTCTGGATAATCGGCGAAAGATAGAAAATAACAAGTAAATAACAGTTTGTATGTTACTTATAGTGGGGTTTGAGCAGAGAGTTTGCTCCGAATGAAGCACAGATGCCTTGTCATTGAAGTCATCGTGTGTCCCAGAGCCAATGGAGGGCGCCCCTCTGATGGGTGCCAGAACAAGAGCCTCCTCGCAGAGGTGTAGTACGCCGAGCCAGTCAGCGACGAAGTCCAAGCTTTCAAAGAGGAAGGCCTAGGATGGCTCGAAGATGGGTGGAACCCACATCCCAACAGGTGGGAGTGCGGGAAACTCTAGTGAGCCAAAGCGAATCTATCGCCTGAGCCTGCCATGGTGATGGTGGCAAAAAAGTGGACCATCCGATAACCAAAAAGTGTTGAACATACAACGTCTTCCCCACGGACGGCGCCAACTGTCGGTGCAGAAAGTTACCATCGATGTTTGACCACCGATAGCCTAACACGGGGGTCCCTAGGGCAGTATGTTCGGGCTTCAGCGTATGCGGAACTCAACGGTTAACGCAAGAGATAGTCGATTTATCCTGGTTTGGACCCTCAATCGTTGATCGAGTAATAGCCCTACGTCTTGTCGGCGTTAGCCTTTGCGTTGGATTGATTGTAAAGTGTTGTATTGTACAATTGTTCTCTGAACTCCCGATCCAAGGAGCCCTGCCCTTCTTTATATAGTCAGGAGGCCAGAGTCCTAGTCGGTTTACGATGAGAGTTCCTAGTAGGATTACAAAATAATACTACTACTAAGATTACAGGGGAAGAATCCTAGTTAGGCTAGTTCTTCTCCCTTCCTTGCGGGGTATCCCATGGGTCCCGCACCAACAAGCCCCCGAGCACTTCATGGTTGAGTTCTGGAAGCCTCGTCTTGTTCCTTCAAGTCTTGTCAAGTAGGAACAAACGTCGTCCAAGTGCTTTCTTGAGCGAAACCATGCAGCGCTTCGTGAGATCTTTGCATGGTGTGTACCTTTTTGAAGAAAAAAGTACCCCCATTTGGATGTAGCCCCTGAGCCTCTTGCTTTTTGGCACAAGGAGCTTGAGGGTCTTTTCTTGAAATCTCCCTAATTCTTCGTCGAAAGGCTCCCGAGCATATACCTGGTTTCTTTGTTGAAAAGAGCTCGGATTTAGCTATGTCCAGGTTCTTTTTGTCGAAAAGAGCTCAGATATAGCTATGTCCGGGTTCTTTTTATCTTGTGGCCTTGAAGTTGTCTGTCTTGAAGAAGTCTTCTGAGTGACGTGTGCTTTTTTGAAGAAAAAAGTACACTCACTGAGTGTAGCCCCCGAGCCTCTTGCTATTTGGAACAAAAAGTTGGACGGTCTTGAATCTGAGTTGTTTGAAAGAACTATATTCCTTTCCTTTTGTAGCCCCCAAGCATATATCCAGGTTGTTTTGCTCAGGAAGAACTCGGATGCTGGGTCTTGGCGTATTCTCTGGTAGTCTGCTATTGTCAGATGTAGTTGTATGGTGGTGGTTGAGTGTAAATGCCTTTTGTTCATGGGTTGTACTGTGTTGGTATATTCTCTCGAATATGCTTGTTGTTGAGTACTGTTCCTTCACGCCTGAGTCCTCTTTCATTGAATTCTGTCTTTTCACTGTGTCCTTTGTTAGGCTTGTTTTGTTGGTGCTCCTGGTCCATGTGCACCGCTCCTTTGGTCTATAAATACCCTCCTGGAGTGTTGTTTTGATTCGTTGAGCATTTTGTTGCTTGTTCTGAAGTCTCCATAGTCATGAATATGGTAGTTTGTGAGGTAGAGCAGCCCTTGGGCACATTTTGTAGTTCTCATATGTCTTGTCATAGCTGGAGGAAGTCTTGTGATAGGGATTAGAGGTAGACTAATCCCATAGCAGCAACGTACCAGGATGTACGTGGCAGTAGTTGGAGGAAGTCTTATGATATGGGCTTCATTCCTTCATCTGACAGTTCTTGGTTGATCCTCGCCGCTTGTCTTGAGATTGTCCGGTGCAGATCAACACCATATCCAGCATCACATCGGACTTGGGTAGACAGATGCCTACCGGCCTTCTCTGCTCCATGTTGTCCTGCCGTTCTGCTGATTTCTGCCTTGGGTGCACTGCGTCCATCCTTTGAAGAAAATAATGTAGCCGAGTGCGGTTTGTTCTACCGAGTAGCGATTTGGAACACGTAGTTGTTCCAGAGCCTAGTTGTTTCTGGGTTCCTTTTTGCTACTTGCCTGTCGTAGTTCTGAGTTCGTTGGGTCTTGTAAGATGTGTAATCTTGTATCTTTTGAAGTCATTTGTAATAGAGAGAATCTTGTCTTCTAAGTTGTCATTCTTTATTCTGCTGATGTCCTGGTTGTCTATGAGAATCCCGAGTTCTTTATGTTAGAACCGGGTTGTTATGTTCCTTGTGAGGTAACCTTCCATTGCTCCATGGCTGATGAGTTCTTTTTGCAGCCATATGGTAACTCTACTATTTTGCTAGATGGATAAGTCCGAAATCTATCCGTTGAACTATACCATTGTGTGGATTTGTGCCTTCCGTCATTTTAGCTGTGTCAGTAAATGGACCGTTGTGTTCTCACACCGTGTTTTAACGGGCCTGGTGGGCCGCGTTTTTACCGGTGTTACTTCCTTCACCCTAAGTCTGGGTTGGGTAGTGAGTCTGGGTTGAATTATGTAATCCATCCTGGTTACTCTTTAGATTTTGATCAGATGGTCTTAATTAGATTAATCTTGCTTCCTACAGTATGGCTTACACCAAGGTAACGCCCTGTAAGTCCGTTGGACCTAAAGGAGTTCCTCGTCACCAGCTTGCCCCTAGAAATGATGGTGCTAGCAGTAGCAGCTCTAGGCCTGATCCCCAGGTAGAGATATAGAGGCTTTCAATAGAGTTAGCACATGCTACTAGGGATAGAGCCTTGGATACTATCCGGCTGGGCAAGTTAAAGGAGCAATTGAAGTGTCGCACGACCGCTCATCAGAACTATGAGCGTATGTTAGTTCGTATGGTGGAAGGGAGAAATGAGGCTTGGCATAGGGAAGATGTAGCTAGAGCTAGAGCGCATGAACTAGAATTTTATGTAGAAGATTTAGAAGAACATAATACTACTTTGCATGAAGAAGTCCATAGACTGAGCAACCTCCTGGATCCAAATCATGAACCTCAAGCTGATGCAATGGACCCTGGTGTCATCATTGCTGATGATGATGAACTTGAAGAGGAAGAAGAAGAAGATCCAGAAGAATTAGCGATGGTTGATGAAAGTGATAATGAAGGCGGAAATGTTTTCGGAATAGATACCGATCATGAGGTTTGATGTGGTCGAGAAGAAGAGTAGAGTTGTAAAATAGGAGATCTAGTTAAGTTAAGTAGTCTTGTTTAGGTGCGGGCTTGTGCTTAAATAAGTAAACCCAATGTAATGTGTTTGCAGTGAGCTCTTTTATATCTCAATAAAAGCTTGTGAGTAAAGTTTGGTTTGTTATGAACAGATGCCTCGTACTCGTGCTTTGGATATTCCTGGTTCTTCGCATGAAGAGGGTGGTGTTCCTGATCCATCACCAGTTCCGCCAACTTTAGCTGATGCTATAGTAGCACTGGTCCATGTGACCGTAGAAAATGCTTAATTGCTTTGAGAGATCGCTCAGAGTAACCAGAATATGGTGCATAATCAGAATATGGTGCAAGGAAATAGTGGCCGCAATCATAACAGGCAGGAGGCTACGTATGTTGATTTTATAGATACAAGACCCCTAGTGTTCACTAAGGCAGATGAACCACTAGAGGCTGATGATTGGCTTTAGACCATGGAGCAGAAATTTGATCTTATTCCATGCACAGAAATGCAGAAACCTGTGTTTGCTGCTCAGCAACTTAGAGGTGCAGTGGGTGCCTGGTGGGCAAATCTAGTGGCTATGCAACCAGCTGGCATTCTAATAACTTGGGCTGAGTTCCGTACTGCCTTCAGAGCTCATTATATTCCAGAAGGGGTGATGGCCATGAAGCTAGATGAGTTCCTTGCTTTGAAGCAAGGGGATCAAACGGTTATGCAATATGTGGGTAGATTCAATCACCTATCACAGTATGCATCTGAACATGTCAATACAGATGCCAAGAAAAAGAAATGGTTCATGAGAGGACTGAATACCAAATTATAGACAATGATGACTGCATGTGCCAATGTTACTTATCATGAGGCAGTGAACATTGCAATTGCTTCTGAGGAAAAGTATCGGCAGCATAAGGAGATCAAGAAAAAGAAGAGTGTGCCGTTTGGATCTTTTGGTGGAAATCAAAAGAGGCAAAAGATAATCTATCATCCAATCAACCATTATCATCCTCCTTATCGTCCACCACAGTTCCAAGCTGGGCAATAGTCAAATGTCTGTCCTGCTATAACCTACCCGAATTCACAACAGACCAATGCTCCTGGTGGCAATGCTCCAACATCCCAGGGTCACAATTATCCGTGTTACAATTATGGAAGGAACGGTCACTTCTCCAGGAAATGTTCGTATCCCAAACAGGCTAATCAAAATTATCAGAAGGCCCCTGCCAATCAACAACAAGGTCAAGCACAGAACAAGAACCACAATCAGAATGCTCAGAAGGGCAAAGATGAAAGGAAGATAGGACGGGTGTTCTATATTCAAGCTGGAGAAATTCTAGAAGGGGAGCCAGTGATGATGGGTATGTTTCCTGTCACCAATCACCCTGCTGTTATGCTTTTTGATTCTGGTGTATCTCATTCATTCATCAATAGAACCTTTGTCGTAAAGCATGCAATTCCAATTGGGGAAACAAAGGAAAGTTTCTTTATACAGTCGCCCGAGGGATGTCTGTGTACTAAGGAAATGGTATACCAGGTACCTATAAACCTGGGTGGGCATATTTTTCCCACTACCATGATTATTCTCAAGGATCAAGATATAGATGTGATCTTGGGAATGAATTGGATGTTTCAGCATAAGGCTGTTATAGATGCTTTGCATAGGACATTAAGGGTGAGTTTGCCTAATAGTAGTTCTCAGCTTCTTATCCAACTTCCAACCTTAAGGAGATCAGTGGAAAGAGTTTGTGCAACTTTTGTCAAGGAGATTAGAGATATCCCGGTAGTTTGTGAATTCCCTGATGTTTTTCCTGAGGATTTACCCAGTCTACCACCAGATAGGGATGTTCAGTTTAACATAGAGTTAAAGCCTAGAACAGCTCCGATCTCTCGGAGAGCTTATAGGATGCCTCCCAAGGAATTAGTCGAGTTGAAGACTCAGTTGCAAGAGTTGATTGAGAAAGGATTTATTCAACCTAGTTCATCACCTTGGGGATGCCCTACAATCTTTGTGAAAAGAAAAGATGAGACTCTGAGGTTATGTGTTGACTATCGTCCGTTGAATGAAGTGACCATTAAGAACAAGTATCCCTTACCTCGGATAGACTTGCTTTTTGATCAACTGGCTGGAGCCAAAGTTTTCTCTAAGATTGATTTAAGGTTAGGCTATCACCAAATCAAGATTAAACCTGATGATATTCCCAAAATGGCATTTACCATGAGATATGGATTATATGAATACTTGGTAATGTCTTTTGGTTTGACAAATGCCCCAGCTCATTTTATGTATCTGATGAATTCAGTATTCATGCCTAAGCTAGACAAGTTTATGGTAGTGTTTATTGACGATATCCTAGTTTATTCCAAGAACAAGAAGGACCACGCGGAACATCTCAGAATTGTCCTGACCCGCTTAAGAGAACATCAACTATATGCCAAATTTAGTAAGTGTGACTTCTGGCTTAAGGAAGTATAGTTTCTTGGACATGTCTTATCAGCTGAAGGAATTGCTGTTGATCCGAGCAAAGTTAAGGACGTGCTTGATTGGAAACTGCCAACCACTGTTCATCAAGTTCAGAGTTTTCTAGGAATGGCGGGGTATTATCGTCATTTTATTCTAGATTTCTCTAGAGTATCCAAGTCCATCATTGGGTTGTTGAAGAACCAAGCCAAGTTTGTCTAGTCATCTGAATGTGAAGAAGCTTTCTAGAATTTGAAGAGATTGTTAACCACTACACCAGTATTAGCCCAACCTGATATCGAGAAGTCATTTGATGTTTATTGTGATGCTTCGGGTATTGGCATTGGATGTGTATTGATGCAAGAAGGCCGAGTCTTGCCTATGCTTCCAGGCAACTCAAGCAACATGAAGAGCACTATTCCACTCATGATCTAGAGTTAGCAGGAGTTGTCCATGCTCTAAAGATTTGGCGGCATTACCTGCTTGGTAATACGTGCCATATTTATATAGACCACAAGAGCTTAAAGTATATCTTTACTCAATCGGATTTGAACATGTGACAGAGAAGGTGGTTAGAATTGATTAAGGATTATGACTTAGAAGTACATTACCATCCTGGTAAAGCAAATGTAGTTGCAGATGCCCTCAGTCAAAAGAGCCATTGCAATTGTCTGACAGTAAGAACAATGGTTTGACTTTATGCCAAGAGATGGAAAAGTTGAGTATAGAGGTAATTCAACAAGGTAGTTTGGCCAATATAACTGTTGAAGTCATTATTCAAGATTAGATTATTGCTGCTCAGAAAGAAAACAAGGGTATAGCCCATATCAAAGAAAGAATCAAGAATGGGAAAGCAGAATGCTTCAAAGTAGATGATGAAGGTATGTTATGGTTCAACAATCGCTTAGTGGTACCAAAGGTTCCGGAGTTGCGACAGTCAATTCTTGAAGAAGCCCATGCTACTAGGTTATCAATTCATCCGGGAAGTAATGAGATGTACCATGACTTGAAACAAAGGTTTTGGTGGACCAAAATGAAGATAGAAATTGCCCGGTATGTAGCCAAGTATGATACTTGTCAAAAGGTGAAAGCTATACATTTGAGGTCTGCTGGAGAGTTACAGCCATTACCTATTCTAGCTTGGAAGTGGGAGGATATTAGTATGGACTTTATTGTTGGTCTACCCAAGACATCAAAAGGTTTTGACTCAATATGGGTCATTGTAGATCGACTAACTAAGTTAGCACATTTTCTTCTAGTCAAGAGTATATATCCTACTATCCAGTATGCCAAGATGTATCTAGCAAGAATCATGAGTCTACATGGAGTACCAAAGACCATTGTGTCAGATAGGGGTACACAGTTTGTCTCCAGCTTTTGGAAACACTTGCATGCTTCGTTAGGTACCAAACTCCTGTATAGTACAACTTATCATCCCTAGACTGATGGTTAGACTGAAAGGGTCAATCAAGTACTTGAAGATATGTTAAGGTGTTGTGTCCTTAACTATTCCAAGAAGTGGGATGAATGTTTGCCTTTGGCTGAGTTTTTTTACAATAATAGTTATCAAGAGAGTATTAGAATGGCTCCATTTGAAGCACTCTATGGTGGTAGATGCAGAACATCACTGAGTTGGTCTGAGCCCGGAGAAAGAAGATTCTTTGGAGTTGACCTTGTGAAAGAAACAGAAGACAAGGTTAAACAAATACAAAGTAATTTGAAGATAGCTCGATCCTGAAAAAAGAGTTATGCAGATAAACGACATAGACCATTGGTGTTTAACAAGGGAGATTTTGTATATCTAAAGGTATCACCGATGAAGGGGGTTACTCATTTTGGTGTTAAAGGCAAGTTGGCACCTCTATATATTGGGCCATTTCAAATTTTAGAGAGGTATGGAAAAGTGGCATATCGCTTGAAGCTACCCGAACATCTTTCAGCTGTACATTATGTGTTCCATGTTTCTCAATTAAAGAAGTGTCTCTGAGTGCCTGAGCAGAATGTTGAGGTTGAAGGAGTGGAACTTGAACCTAATTTGACCTATTCCGAATATCCTATTCGAGTCCTAGATCAGAAAGATCGCGTCACACGAAGGAGGACAATCAAGTTCTACAAGATACAATGGAATCAACATTCCAAAGAAGAAGCTACTTGGGAATCCGAAGATTACTTGCTAGAAAAGTTTCTAGAGTTTCTTGCGTCAATATAGAGTAATGTTAGTTGAGCTCGGTTGTTACAACATGTGTTTTGTAAAGGAACCTCAGCTGTTATATGGATAGATTTTGTATGTGTTCTCGTGACACATTTCCTTTTCCATTACTTACCCTATGGCTTTGAATCTCGGGATGAGATTTCTTTTAGGGGGAAGGATTGTAACACCTCGGGTGTTTAAATACTAAAACCTACCATGTCATCATATGCATTGCAAAGCATTTGGCATTTAGTGAAAATTTTGATATACATACAATAAAACAAGTTTACCTTTATGTGGTATGTGTTGAATTGTATTGTTTGAATCAAGTTTGAAATTTGGCTTGAATTTGAATTTTCAAGAAAAAACCTGATTTTCAGTATTTAAATCCTACCCTAAAAACTTATTTCAAAATCTAAGCATATTTTGGAGTTGGGCCTAAAAGCAAAAGTGTAGAGCTTGGCAAGTTATACAAAGTTTGTTTTTGGAGTTTTCAAAGTTGTTATGAAAAATTTGAAGTAATTTGAAAAGGAAAAATTCGTTAAATGTCCCCTATTTGAATTCAAAAGTTCATTTCAAAATGTAGACCGAATTAGGGGATGGTTATAAAAGCAAAGTTGTAGAACTTTGGATTTTGAGCAACTTTTATTTTTGGAGATTTTTGAGTTGTTATACCAATTTGGAAGTAATTTGGATTTTAAAACGGATGACAATTCTGTAAATATGGTGAACAGTATCACGACCACCGCCCCACCGCCGGCGACCTTCTGCTCGGTTCCAAACGTGCCTGTGGCCGCCCTTGGCTTCGCGCTGGTGCGGAGAAGGCCACTGCGTGTCGCCTCCTTGCTCTCTCGGCTGCTCTATAAAGCTCAGACGCTGTCGTTGACCTTCCTTTCGCTGCTCTGTTTTTCCCGTCGCCCTTGCTCATCTCCGATGAGCCCTCGCCGTCGAACCAGTGCCTGTACCATCGCAGCAAAGCGCTCAATAGCTTCACCTACATCTTGTGCGCCTAGCCATCCAACTGCGGTCGCCTGATTTCACCGGGAATCCACGGTGTGAACCCTTCTTCCTCGCGGCCGGTAACTTCTTCGTCATGGCTACGCCGTCGTGGCCAGCGCCCTCCGGTGAGCCGTTGCCCTTGCTTTGTGTACCTATAGCTCTGTCTTGAGGCCGTGGTGTTTACTCCCTTGTTGCTTGGTCATTTTGCCCACTGCAGTCGCTGAAACACCGCCACTGACGAGCTTTGCTTCGCCGTGATCACCGTGGACGTCGACCCGCGTCACCGTTGCTTCTCCGGTCTCGCTCTTTGCTTCAACACGTTCGGGGTGAGCTACTGATGCTTCCTGGACCCTTTGTTTGACTGCTACTAGTCTCCTATTGCTGGCATAGTGCTGCCATGCTATCGCATCCGCCATGGCCGGCGTCAGCCTTGAATCATGTTGTAATCGCTTAAGCTAGTGCCTTCAATCGATGCGCCTAGTCATGGTGATTGTGTTGGTGTCTTCGCTGTCACTGTTGGTCTCACCGTCGGCAAGGAAGCGTCGGTCAGCGCCATCGCCATCGTGGTCAAAGCTAGAGGTTGAAGATGACAAGTGGGACCCGATGTTAGTGACTCAGCAGTTTGAAAATGATTTTTCCTTTTTCAGAATTGAGTGAATAGTGTCTGTTTTTGTTATTTTTGTGTAGATTTATTTAGAGCTCCAAAAATTATGAAAATTTTTGTGTGACCTCTCTGTGATGAATATTATTTAGTAAAATTATGAAATATTGATTTATAATACTTTTAAATGTGATAAAAATTGCTCAATTAATTAATAAATGGGTTTCCATGATTTTTCTAGGCTTAATTAGTTATCCAAAAATTATGAAAATTGTTTTGCCACTTAGTTATCATGTGATGAACCTTTACAAAAATTTTGAGCTCAATTAGAATAAGTTGATTTATTTCATAATTTTGAAATTAAATAATTAATTCATAAAAGCAAATAGTAACCTTTAATGATTTAGGTTTTGTTTGAAATTTTGGAATTGAGTGATGACCTTGGGTCATTAGTTGATAATGATCCTTGGCAATTGATGTATGTGTTACAAAAAAGATCTAGTTCGTTTGACTTGCAACTGTACCGCGAAGGAAAGTTGTATTCGATTTGTTAATTTTACATCCATCATCAAGCATCATGTTTCATATTCCGCATCATGTTAAACATGGCATTGTTACTACGTGTAGCAAACGAAGGTGAGCACGTGGTAGTTAATCAAGTTGTGGAGGAGGTTAATCCGTTTGTTGAGGTCGGATCAGATAATTGTGGAACGTCGTAGGAACCTAACCTTTCCGTCAACGAAGGCAAGCCCTGGATGCATTTAACCCTACCATGTGTTTTACAAATTTTATCGCTTTTGCTTTTCTATACTGCATTAAGTGATTAGGAGTCAAGTGGAAACCTAATTGGTGCATCACCAACCTTGTTTTTCCATATCTACCTTGATTACCTGTTTTATTCGTAAATGTCTAGTTATGCTTAGTCATGCTTAGTTGGGTGATTACCTGTCACCTGAGAATTTTAAATGGATCTTTGGTTACTTATGTTATCATGAGATATGAGCATGGAAGTAATAAATCTAGACTGGGCAGACTCGGTGTGTGAGAGCCATAAGACATGGAGGTCTTGTGAGCGGCTTCTTTCCGCCTATGTCGATTAAGGTCTGTCCATTGTTGAATTGCATGAGGTGAGACTTTGTAGTAGTAACCACATACTTCGGTAAGCCTTAACTCGGCTATTCTATTATGAGAATGGCTATTCGCGCACTGGGAGTGGAGAGATGGCAGGAATAGCGTGTACCCACGTGGCAATGGGCCGGATTGGTGAAGTACTATATTCTCGGGTGGCGCGGACTCGTTCTTGTTTTAGAAGATCCGAGGGTAGGTTGATATATGTAAGTCGGGGACCTGCATATGCCATGTGGTCTAGAATCCCCAGCTGGGTTAATAATCGGTTCGAATCGTCATTGCTCCTCGGTTATGGAGACTCAACTCACTGTTCATCATCGTAGTTAATAACTAGAACTTGAGTAAGGTTTGAAACAACTGGTTTGTAAACTAAGTTACCGTAAGACTTCCGCTATTTTACTCTGATGTATATATTTGAATAAATGTTGTAATACTGCAATGACTCTGTAATGTGACCCTACTCAAAAATCATGGATGATTCGGGGTTCCCCGAGGACACCCGACAGACTTCTTAAGTTACCAGGAACATATGCATAGTTGTCAAAGATCGTTAGACAGTGACAAGTGCATGTGGGTCCTATAACTTAGGAGGTTCTGCCACACCTTCTCCAAGTCAATAAAAATCATGTGTAGGTCCTTCTTCTTCTCTCTATACTGCTCCATAACTTGTCTTATTAAGAAAATTGCTTCCATGGTTGACCTACCGGGCATGAAACCAAATTGGTTCATAGAGACCCACGTTATTTCTCTCAAGCGATGCTCGATAACTCTCTCCCATAGCTTCATAGTATGGCTCATAAACTTAATTCCCCGATAATTAGTACAACTTTGAATATCCCCTTTATTCTTGTAGATTGGTACCAATATACTTCTCCACTCGTCAGGCATCTTTTTCGATCGAAAAATATGGTTGAACAGCTTGGTTAGCCATACTATAGCTATGTCCCCGAGGCATCTCCACACCTCGATTGGGATACCATCCGGTCCCATCGCCTTACCTCCTTTCATCCTTTTCAATGCCTCTCTGACCTCAGATTCTTGGATTCTCCACACAAAGCGCCTATTGGTGTCATCAAAAGAGTCATCCAACTGAAAGGTTGTGTCCGTATTCTCACGATTGAACAATTTGTCAAAATACTCTTGCCATCGATGTCGGATCTTATCCTCCTTCACCAAGAGATGCTCCATTTCATCCTTAATGCACTTAACTTGGTTGAAGTCCCTTGTCTTTCTCTCACGAACCCTAGCCATCCTATAAATGTCCTTCTCTCCTTCCTTCATACCCAAATGTAGGTAAAGATCCTTGTATGCTCTACTCTTTGCCACACTTATAGCTTGCTTTGTAGTCTTCTTTGCCACCTTGTACTTCTCTATGTTGTCCACACTCCTGTCATGGTACAAGCGTCTATAGCATTCTTTCTTCTCCTTAATAGCCCTTTGGACTTCCTTGTTCCACCACCAAGTATCTTTAGCCTCGCCTCCACTTCCTTTGGTTACTCCACACACCTCTGAGGCCACCTTCCGGATGTTGGTTGCCATCTTCTCCCACATGTTGTTTATGTTCTCTTCTTCCTTCCAAGAGCCCTCTTTGATAACCCTTTCCCTGAATACCTCTGACGTCTCCCCTTTCAGTTTCCACCACTTTGCTCTTTCAATCTTAGCTTGCTTATCCCTATGGGCACGCACCTAAAAACAAAAGTCTGCCACCAAAAGCTTATGTTGAGAAACAACACACTCCCCTAGTACCACCTTGCAACCCAAGCATGCTTGTTTGTCCTTTCTTCTTGCGAGGACAAAGTCAATCTGGCTATAGTGTTGTCCGCTACTGAAGGTCACTAGATGAGATTCTCTCTTTCTAAAGAAAGTGTTGGCTATCATCAGGTCAAAAGCTACCGCAAAGTCCAAAACTTCCTCCCCCTCCTGATTCCTACTACCATACCCAAAACCTCCATGAACTGCCTCAAAACCTGCGCTTGTAGTACCTACATGCCCATTAAGATCTCCTCCTATAAAAAGCTTCTCACTACTAGGTACAGCTCTAATCAGGCCATCTAAGTCTTCCTAGAACTATCTCTTAGCACTATCGTCAAGGCCTACTTGGGGGCATACACACTAATTACGTTCAAGACCATATCACCAATGACAAGCTTGACTAAGATAATCCTATCTCCTTGCCTTCTTACTCCCGCCACACTATTCTTGAGGCTCTTATCAATCAAAACTCCTACTCCATTTCTATTCATGACTGTCCCTGTGTACCAAAGCTTGAAACCTGTATTGTCCACCTCCTTCGCCTTCTGATCCTTCCATTTAGTCTCTTGAACACATAATATATTTACACGCATCCTAGTCATGGTATCAACTAATTCTCTTAACTTACCTGTAAGCGACCCTACATTCTAACTACCTAAACGGATCCTAGTTGGTTCGACTAGCTTCCTTAGCCTTCACACCCGTCGACTCAGATGTGAAGACCCTTGCTCATTTTTCACTATACCCAGGCGCCGATGTAGCGCGCCACTAAGGATGCGACAACCCGATCCTTGCTCACTTGACACCATGCCTAGATCGTGACACGACGCGTCACAGGGGTGATGACCTGGCTCTTGCTCATTTAACACCATACCCGGGTTCCGATATGGCGCGTCGCTAAGAGGGTTCGCCCCCAACGGTTTTATTTTGGGTTTCATCTTCATTAGAATGGCTAGATTTAACGTTGGCTCACCACGCCTATCACAACCCTCCTCCTTTACCAGGGCTTAGGACCTGCTATGTTGAGACAACATAGTTGTTAAAATTTATTACACTATACTTGTTATTGTGATATGATGTAGTACTTGCTATTGTGATAAAATTTATACACTATATATTGCTATTCACAGCATTTTTGGAGGCGAGCAAGGTGCTGAAGAAGGCGTAGTCCACAGGGAAGAAGGTGGAGCTATGGCCATGCTTAGTCAATCCTTTGACTTTGCAACATCCATGTTTCTTTTGTTATTTTACTTGGCCTTATAGGTATTTTTTCAGTGTTATAACTAATTCCAATTGGACTGACTAAACTGCAACTAGAGATGTCAAACTAAGCATTATTTCGTGTTATTCCTCAGGACCCTCTTTTACAATAGATTTTATTTATATGTAGCAGCTAATGCTTGTTGGGGATGTGGGATAAATGACTACAACATATGCTCAAATCTTGAATTAGACTTCTATAGGTGTTCGCCAAAGTATGAAGGTCAAATTCACTGATGCTCGTTGGGGACCATGGGATTAGGAATGCACTTTTCAAAATCTATAGCAACAATAGTTGTTTTGATATTTACCAGGTAACTCAAATCACAAACCATTCAAATTTACATATTATTGCTAAACTAGAGAATGCAATGATTTGGATCATATGAACTGCACTTGCTTGTAATCTGTTTTAAGCTTCATATTCAAATCAGTAAACTGAAGTTTTGCTTGAGAAAGATAATATTTAATTCGATGCTACTAGATAGAAAAAGATTTACATTCAAATTGGCACATAGAAAAACATAATAGTACAATTGAATCATGATCCATTACTAGTGTTACATCACGCTCAATGAATCAATTTTTGGTTCCATTTAGGTAGCTGGAATGTAGGGTCCCTTACGGGTATGTTAAGAGAGTTAGTGGACACAACGGTTAGGAGACGTGTAAATATCTTATTCGTCCAAGAGACTAAATGGAAGGGGTAGAAGGTGAAGGAGGTGGACAATACTGGCTTCAAGCTCTGGTACACAGGGACAACTTCAAATAAAAATGGAGTAGAAGTTTTGATTGATAAGAACCTCAAGGATGGTGTGGTGGAGGTGAGAAGGCAAGGGGATAGAATCATCTTAGTTAAACTTGTCATTAGTGATATGGTCTTAAACATAATTAGTGCGTATGCCCCTAAGTAGGCAATGACGAGAGTGATAAGCGACTTTTCTAGTAAGACTTAGATCGCTTGGTTAGAGCTATCCCTAGTAGTGAGAAGCTCTTTATAGGAGGTGATCTTAATGGCCATGTAGGTACATCAAGTGCAGGTTTCGAGGCGGTTCATGGGGGTTTCGGATATGGTAGTAGGAACCAAAAGGGAGAGGAAGTCTTAGACTTCGCCATAGCTTTTGATCTGATGATAGCTAACACTTTCTTTTGTAAGAGATGGTTCCATTTAGTGACCTTTAGTAGCGGCCAATACTCTAGTCAAATCAACTTTGTCCTTACAAGAAGGATGGATAAACAAACATGCGTGGACTATAAGGTGATACCTGAAGAATGTGTGGTCACTCAACACAAGCTGGTGGTGGCTGACTTCTGCTTTCTGGTGCAAGCCTGTGGGAACAAACAAGCTAGAGTTGCTAGAATGAAGTGGTGGAAATTAGAAGGGCAGGCATCAAAGGTCTTTAAGGAAAAGGTCATTGAAGAGGGCCCTTAGAAGGATGAAGGCGATGCAAACAACATCTGGGAGAAGATGGCAACATGCGTTCGAAAGGTTGCTTCAGATGTGCTTGGAGTGACCAAAGGGAGCAGATGTGTCTCAAAAGACACTTGGTAGTGGAATGAAGATGTGCAAAAGGCTATTAAGGAAAAGGAGTGCTATAAGCGCTTGTATCATGATAGGTGTGCAAACAACATAGAGAAGTACATGGTGGCAAAGAAGACTACAAAACGAGCGATGAGTGAGGCCAAGGGGTGAGCCAATGAGGACCTTTACCAATGTTTGAGTATGAAGAAATGAGATAATAACATTTATAGGATGGCTAGGGCTCGCAATAGGAAGACAAGGGACTTCAACCAAGTCAAGTGCATAAAGGATGAGAGGGAGTAGCTCTAGGTGAAGGAGGATGAGATCAGACATAGATGGCAAGAGTATTTTGATAAATTGTTCAATGGTGAGAACGAGAACACCATTGTTCTATTGGACAACTTGTTTGATGACACTAGCAGGCGCTTTGTGTGGAGGATTCAAGAATCAAAGATTAGAGAAGCCTTGAAAAGGATCAAAGGGGGCAAAGTAATGGGCTCTGATGATATCCCAATCAAGGTGTGGAGATGTCTTGGGGATATAGCTATAGTATGGCTAACCAAGATGTTCAACAATATCTTTTGATCGAACAAGATGCCTGAGGAGTGGAGAAGAAGCATATTGGTACCAATCTACAAGAACAAGGAAGATATCCAAAGTTATACTAATTATTGAGGAATTAAGTTGATGAGCCACACTATGAAGTTATGGGAGAGAGTCATCAGCAGCACCTATGAGGAACGATGCAAATATCAACAAACCAATTTGGTTTCATGCCCAGAAGGTCAACCATAGAAGCAATCTTCTTAATAAAACAAGTTATGGAGTGGTTTAGAGAGTAGAAGAAGGACCTCCACATGGTTTTCATTGATTAGAGAAGGCTTATGACAAGATACCAAGAAATATTATGTGGTGGGCTTTGGACAAACATAAAGTCCCATCAAAGTATGTGACCCTCATTAAGGACATGTACAGTAATATTGTGATTAGTGTTTGAACAAACGATGGTAACACAGATTACTTCCTGATTAAAATTGGACTTCATCAAGGGTCAGCTTTAAGTCCGTATCTCTTTGCCTTGGTAATGGATGAGGTTACCATGAACATACAAGGGGATATCCCTTGGTGTATGTTGTTCACTGATGATGTAGTGTTAGTGGACGAAAGCCAAGCAGGAGTAAATAGGAAACTAAAGTTATGACGGCAGACCCTTGAGTCTAAAGGTTTTAGATTGAGCAGAACTAAAACCGAATACATGAGATGCGACTTTGGTGGAGCTACATAGGAGGAGGGAGACGTGAGTTTAAAAGGTCAAGTAGTGCCTAAGAAGGATACCTTTTGGTATCTGGGATCGATGCTAAAGAGGGATGGAGATATTGATGCGGATGTTAGTCATAGAATCAAAGCAGGGTAGATCAAGTGGCGACAAGCTTCTGGCATTCTCTTTGACAAGAGGATACCATAAAAGCTAAAAGGCAAGTTTTATAGAACGGTGATTAGACCAGCTATGTTGTATGGAGCAAAATGTTGGCCTACAAAGATTCAACATGTTCAACAACTGAGTGTTGCAGAAATGCGTATGTTGCGATGGATTTGTGGTCACACAAGAATGGACCGAGTTCAGAATGATGATATACGTGATCGCCTAGAGGTATTACCAATTGAAGAAAAGCTTGTCCAACATCGTTTGAGGTGATTTGGCCATGTTCAAAGGAGACCTCCAGAGGCACCAGTGCACTGTGGAGTCCTAAGCCAAGCTAATAATATGAGGAGAGGTAGAGGAAGACCGAAATTGACATGGGAGAGGCAACAAAAAGAGATTTGAAAGCTTAGGATATACCTAGACATCCTTGTTTGAATAGGAGTGCTTGGAAAGCAGCTATTGAAGTGCCTGAACTGTGACTTAGGGCTCTTGGTGGGTTTTAACTCTAGCCTACCCCAACTTGCTTGGGACTGAAAGGCTATATTGTTGTTGTTGTTGTAGTAGTAGTAGTACAACATAATTCAAACTTAAATTATTATGAGATTATTTTGATCAAGTTGCATGATCCTAGTGGCTAAAAAATGCTAATTCTATTTTTTTGGCAGTCACTTATTGTAGAACGATGAGCAGTCACTCGTAGTTAGAGGCCGAGCCGCTGAATTTTAGTTTTGCATGGCTAGTAGGTGGTGTTGGCTGATCTTTGCCTTACATGTGAGCGTGGCTGAGTGTTAGAAGCTAAGAACTCAATTGAGAACTTGACACCGTGACATCATTAGAAACTAAGAACTCAACTGAGTCTAGTACTCCTGCTCCATCCTCCCATAGGTGGAGCTAGCTAGGTGGACATGTGGTCCATGGACCACACTAAAAATTAGTAAAGGTTAAATTAGAGTAGATGACCTCTCTAAAATCATAAAAATTGTATATGAATCACTCTATAATTTCGTTTTACATCTAAAATAGATCACCCTTGCTCTAGATCCTAGTTACGCCACTGCATCCTCCTCTCTAGAAATCAACGTGTGCTCTGTGCTTTGTGTTCTCCAGAAATAAATAATGTGTGCTCTCGTAAAGAAAAGAGTTAAAGATTTCGGATTGCTTTGTCTACTAGTGCTAGACTGCTAGATAATGCATTTGTTAAATGACTTTATTCATGTTAGGTGTGTGTCAGTGTGTATTATTGTATTATGCACTTAGGCTGTTAGCTCTAGCACATAGGTTCTTAATTCTGAAAGTCTGAAATATGAATATAGCAAGTACATAGTTATATGCTTCTTGTCACCTATTTTCATGTCCCTATTTAGAATTTGAGAGATTGATGGTGTTGACGCAAAAGTGGATCTGCAAACACAAAGGGCTAATACCCGAATCTGTATCCAAGGCGTGCCAGTCGATTTGACCTGTTAATCGACAAGGATGAAGATACGAGCACTTTGGTCCTGACAACAGCGATACGCTCGGAAGTCACGGCCAAGAGGTACTCACGTGGAACTCGAGGATCGCCGAAGGTCGCACTGAAGCGATGCAGCTCGCCGAATCAATGAGAACTCGTAAAGAGAAAATAATGCAAATTGACGAAGTCACCGAAAAGTAAGTAGATGCAAATAGGAGTAAAAATTGGTTTTGATATTGATTGATATCTCTTTACATTGCCCCTCACTCCATATTTATACCCTGATCTAAAGAGACACAACCAAACACAACTAGGACACCAAGCCCATATCTAAGGAAACACGTGACTCTTACATGAATCATACTCTAACAAATATAGAAAAGGAAATCAACTCCTATCTATTTCCCTGTCCGCCTTAATTACGATGGAAATCTCACTGTCCTTCTTCCCATCGGCATACCCCCTGTTTCATTGGCAATAGTCTTCAAGTCTTCCCTCATCAGCATACTCCTTGTTTCATCGGCAGCAGTCTTCAAATCTCCCTTCATCGGCATACTCCCTGTTTCATCAGCAGAAGTCTTCAAGCCTCCCTTCATCGGCATCACCAGCTATCGGCAACCATCTTTACAAGCTGGCTTTCATCGGCTATCAAAGTATACAGTAACTTTCCCTTTGCTGATTAGTCCACTCCGAACATTTTAACATGTGTAAAAAAACGGTGTCAACACATGCCCCCCAATTTCGGAGTATAAAACCATTAATGCTCCGAAATTTACTCCAGATTACCGTAACTTATTCTCCAAGCCAAAACCTAATCTGTTATCAAATCCAATCAAATCTAATCCTGATTCACGCACTTCAGTAAATATCGCACAATCGCCAACCACTCTTGCCTTGATTATGGTTAAGATACTAAAACAATAACCCATCGGCAAGATCTTAACATGATAATGCTGTCATTTTCAGAATTAAAATATCCTGCACCGATATCTCTTCCAAGTCATGATTACTTGCCATCAACCCATCTGTACAATCCCCTGATCATCGTGCAAACAGTTACCATATTCATCTGAACCACTTCGACCTACATGCGCGCGGCATAGAGATAAGTCCGAAATACCCCTACTCCAAGCGGCTTATAAATAGATTCCTCCAGAACACTTATCTTCTACCCTCAGACTCCATTCTTCGACATTTTCTCTCTCCGGCGGCGACTCCGATGAACCACTGCACGACCTCAACCAATAAGAACCCTTCTCCAGTGTTACCTCAAGTCTCCAGCTCGTGCCCTCATCTTCCTCAAGATAATGGCAATTAACTTCGACGTCCCCACGGTTCGCTTCACTTCCATTACCTTTTACTTTGATTCCCCTAGTTTTTGCAAGTCTACACAGTTGGTGATTTTTCCTTTCTTTTGTTCTCCGGATCCTTTAAACTTTAGGAACTGCGCAACAAACTAGTTATTCCAACCGATCAGCCGCATGTCCAATGCCTAGGACCAATGGGCAACCCAGATCCAACCGATCTGATTAATGCAGAAGTTAACAGAATCCCCTTTAGAGCCCAAAATTTCTCTCTAAATTTATGGAAAGACACATTCTGATCTTGGCCCAAAACCACCAAAGGGTGAAAAGATTGGTACTTGAGGGTTAATAGATCGATGCAAGTATACTGGGCAGAACGGAAATTAGACCAATGCATTAGGCTATCTATTGCCGATATGCAGAAGAATGAATCGATGATGATTGCAGCTGCTTACTTATGGTCAGACACAACAAACACTTTTATGTTTAGACATGGCCTAGCTACTCCTACACTTGCCGATGTCCACATGCTCACTGGCTTGGATATTTCAACTGCCGATGAAGGCTCCATTTATGGTAGAAAATCTGAATATAGGGTGAATACCCGCAACATCGGCGGTTGGACGGGATACATTCAAGAATACCAGAAGACTGGGACACTTAACCAGAGGGAACATGCCACATTCTTGAATATGTGGTTAGAAAAATTTATTTTCTATGGTCGATCAGTAGGACCAACCAACGCCTTCCTCCCCGCAGCTGAACTTTTGGCTAATGGCGTAAGGTTTCCTCTTGGCCGATACCTTCTGAGCTCCACTTATCATCTTCTTCATCAAGTGTCTCAGAAACTTCTGCTTGGCGAACCCATCGGCAACCTAGGAGGCCCGTGGTGGTTTATCAACATGTGGCTGAATGCCCATATGCACAAACGCTTGCAATGGGACTTTTTTGCCCAACAATTCCCACGAGAAATTGCTGAAGACCATGTGCTTGGGGATGATGAATCGGCAACACGCTCACCCCTTAATTTTGGTGAAGCCATAATTGTCCTTCCCGGAACAGAGGCCAATGAAGACCAGATCGGCAGATTCTTCCAAAACTTCTACAATGGTCTCTCTCGTGATCATAGAGCCTGGGTACCTTATATTGACGAGGACAACAGATTTCCCCTTCTTTTCAACTTTGCCGATGACACCCTAAATCAGGATAAGGAACTCATGATGGCCATCATTACTCCCAGGGCAATTCTAGTGAATACATTTGGTAGCGGAAAAAACACCAACATTTCATATGAATTTTACAACCCATCGGCAGTATCCCGTCAATTGGCTTTTGGGCAACTGCCAATCAAACTTTGCTTTGCCGATGTGATCAAACCTAGGGAAACAATCACCCGTGGAACAGATTGGAACAAGGTGGTACAACTCTCCCCCGATGCCGATATCACAGATGTTGATATATCCACCTGGACGCCAGTATCCTTCATCACTGAGTCATACAAGCAATGGTGGCGAGAGTGGAAGGAACAACTGTTTGCAACTTCTGCTCACACATATCGGCACATGATCGACCCTGAATATGCCATCCCTGACGATGTAGTAAGTTTCTTTTAACTCCTTTTTGCTTTTTCCCTACATATATCAGTAACTGACTCTCTCATGACAGGTTAACAACCCAGCACCATCGGTGAGCAAAAGTGGGAAACCCTTCGATCTTCAGCCTATTTCCCCAATATCACCGATCGGCTACAATGCCCCCACCTTAACTGCTTTGACCCACCAGAAGATCCGTACTAAGACCATCACCTCTAAGTCCAGATTGGCTATAGCTAGAGCCACTCCATCGGCTGCTGCCACAACCTTGGTCAAGGCATTCAAGGTAACAACCTTGTTTATTTCTACTTATACCGATTATAAACTGTATTAACATTAATCACCAGGGGGTAAGAGCTGCCACTAGATCATCATCGGCAATTCCTCCAACATCAAGCACCACTTCTTTTGACAAACCTTCAGAGGTATTCTCTTGACTTTTCATTTTATTCGTTAAATATCATACCTTACACTTGTTTTGCAGCAACAATTGGGTACATCGGCAAGCGTACCAGACGTCCAAGCTTCACAACCAACAAGTACTGATGCCCCCCAGCCAATCGTTGCCGATGCCCAAGCAAAGCGCAAAGCTCTAACAGATGCCGAGGCACAGCCAAAACGACAAAGGTCCATGCCGATCCCTACATCTGCCCCAATGTCATCGGTCATCATACCTCAAGAGCCAACCACTGATGAAGTCATAGAGGACATCCCATCGGCAAGCTCAGCCGATCCCTCACATGACACACTCCAGGTTGTTTCTTCCAGTCAAGCACAGGAAATTGCCTTGAAACAGGTAAACCGATTAACCTAGCTGATTTACAATATTCATACTTATCCTTAACCGACCTCCTTTTCTTTTCCTCAGGAACAAGACTCCCCAAACAGCCTATTCTCCTTCGCTATTGACATCTCTGACGATGATGGAGAGGAAACAAGTTCTTCCCTTGTACTGGGAACAATATCGGCAGAAACTAAGTCCAGGTTGGAAGCTCTCCTGAACTTGCTACAGCAGGATACCGCCCAACTTGTAGATGACTCGGACCCCGCAAAGGCAATTTTCAAAACAATCCGTGGCCAAGTCCCTGCCGATGTTGAAGAAGTACTCTTCCCAGCAGCCCATTTAGAGAGTCGCCAACTACAATATCAGCGGGCTGCCCAACGTATTGCCGATAGAGCAGCTCAGGCTCAACTCAAGGAAGAGATGCTACAACTGAAACAAATTGCCGATGAGAAGCACAAGGGCATCGGCAACTTGCAGACTTCAGGTGCTGAACTTAAGCGGAAAATCTTGGATTTATCAGCAAGGAAAATGGCTCTATTGGCTGAATTGAAGGAAATCGAGGCAGCTTTAACTCATGCTCAACAAGAAGAAAGCTAGCTACCCAATGCCATAAAAACCCTTCAGCAAGAAAGAGATATCCAGGCTCGCAAAGCTTTGGCCATGAAGAAAAAACTCAAGCCCGTGGAGGGTACTACCGATGACGATATCAAAGAAATGGAGGAAGCCGAGCAGATTCGCCTGCGTGCGATATTAGCTATCCAATCCTTGTTGAACTTGTAATCTTGTTTATTGTATCGGCACTTTATGAGACATTGACATCCTTGCATAATTCTAGCCGATAGGACTGTTATCGGCACTTATACTTTTATGCATCCATCCAGATACTAGGGTAATATTTCTTTAAATATTTTCTATTTAATGCTCTAGGAAACACAACCCCTTTGAGAGTTTCTAGAATATATGCGTTACCAGGAACAAACTGATTTATCCGATATGGACCTTCCCAATTAGGAGACCACTTTCCAAACTTTGAACTTTTAGTCCCAATCGGTAAAACCAGTTTCCAGACCAGATCTCCATCGGCAAACTCCTTTATCTTCACCTTCTTGTCATACCATCTGACTACTCTTTTTTTATTTTCTTTGATGCTAACTAAAACCCTTAACCGATGACCCGCCACATCTTCCAACTCATCCTTCATAAGAGTATTATAATCATCGGCTGTCAGCTGATCTTGAGAATGTATTCGCATAGAGCCAACTTTAATTTCCCAAGGCAATACTGCATCGTGTCCATATACTAACTGATAAGGAGTTACTTTGGTTGCACCATGATATGACATCCGATATGACCACAAGGCTTCGTTTAATACTGTATGCCACCTCCTAGGATTTTCTTCAATTTTGCGCTTAATGAGTTTGATGATCCCTTTGTTAGAAGCCTCAGCTTGACCATTAGCTTGAGCATAATATGGAGAAGAATTTAAAACTTTAATTCCCATACCTACAGCAAACTCATCAAATTCTCCTGATGTAAACATAGTGCCCTGATCGGTAGTGATAGTCTGAGGAATACCAAATCGGTAAACAATATGCTCTTTCACAAAATCAATCATATTAACCGATGTCACCTTTTTCAAAGGAATTGCCTCAACCCATTTTGTGAAATAATCGGTAGCAACCAGAATAAATTTATGTCCCTTACTCGATGGCGGATAAATCTGACCAATGAGATCAATAGCCCATCCCCGGAACGGCCACGGTTTGATTATAGGGTTCATAGCCGATGCAGGCGCTCTTTGAATATTACCAAACTTTTGACATCCCTGACATCCTTTAAAATATTTAAAATAATCTTCAAGAATAGTCAGCCAATAGTATCCATTCCTTCTGATCATCCACTTCATCTTGAAAGCCGACTGATGCGCACCACATACTCCTTCATGAATTTCACCCATCAAAGTTTTCGATTCATCACTACCAACACATCTGAGTAAAACTCCATCTATAGTTCGATAATATAATTCATCATCGAGGAGCACATACTTGGTAGCTTGGAACCTTATACGTCTTTCAACCTTTTTATATGGATCCTTTAAATAATCGACAATCTCCTTTCTCCAGTCATCGGTATTAACTGCCGATGTTAGCACTTCCTGAATAAGTTGATACCCTGAAGCATGCTGAGCTAGTCGATTAGCTTCCTCATTATGCAATCGAGGGATATGTTCAAGACGAAAATCCCTAAATCCTTTCAACAATTGCACACATTTTTCATAATACGAAATCAAAGCTTCACTTCGGCATTCATAAAGTCCAGCCAATTGATTTATAACTAGCATAGAATCACCAAAGATTTCAACAGCATCGGCACGTATCTCCTTCAGTAATTCTAACCCTTTTACCAAGGCTTGGTATTCAGCCTGATTATTCATCGACGTAGCAACAATCGGTAATGAAAACTCATACTTCCTTCCTTGAGGTGAAATTAACACAATTGCGATACCTGCTCCTTCACCACACGTGGACCCATCGAAGAAAAGTGTCCAGGGAGCAACTTCCAAAGAGTCCACTGAATCATAATGCTGAGTGACCAAATTAGCCATCACTTGCCCTTTAACTGCCTTAGTTGATTTGTAACGTAGTTCAAATTCTGATAATGCTAAAATCCACTTGCCGATTCTACCACTTAATATCGGCATCGACAGCATATACTTGACTACATCGTCTTTGCATATGACCGTACATTCGACAGATAATAAATAATGCCTTAATTTGACACACGAAAAGTATAAACATAGACATAATTTTTCGATGGCCGAATACCTCATCTCAGCATCCACTAGTCTTCTGCTCAAATAATAAATAGCACGTTCTTTTCCTTCAAATTCTTGAATAAGAGCTGAACCGATAACTGTATCATCAGTTGATAAATATAACCTGAAAGGCTTCCCGTGTTGAGGTGGAACTAGCACTGGAGGATTTGTTAAATATTTCTTAATTTCATCAAGGGCTAACTGCTGCTCAGCTCCCCATACAAATTCCTGATCGACTTTTAATTTAAGTAATGGACTGAAAGCCTTGATCTTACCCGACAAATTAGATATGAATCTTCTAATGAAATTAATTTTACCGATCAAAGATTGCAATTCAGTCTTATTGGCAGGAGCAACCACCTTGTTAATTGCATCAATAGACTTCCTATTGATTTTGATGCCCCGCTGATGCACCATAAAACCCAAGAATTGACCTGCCAATACGCCAAATGCACATTTATTAGGATTCATCTTCAATCCATGCTTCCTTGTACACTCCAGTATCTTTCGCAGATCAGCTAGATGTTTTGTGATATCTCCAGATTTAATCACCACATCATCAATGTAGATCTCCACTAATGTGCCGATGTATTCATGAAAAATAAAGTTCATAGCTCTCTGATAAGTAGCACCGGCATTTTTCAAGCCAAACGTCATGACTACCCACTCAAACAACCCTACATGACCTGGACATCTGAAAGCAGTCTTGGGAATATCTTCTTCAGCCATAAATATTTGATTGTAGCCTGCATTACCATCCATAAAGCTGATAATCTGATGTCCAGCTGCAGCATCAATCAATAAATCAGCAATCGACATTGGATAGCCATCCATCGGTGTGGCTTTGTTGAGATTCCTGAAGTCAATACAAACACGAAGTTTTCCATTTTTCTTATAAACAGGAACAACGTTAGAGATCCACTCTGCATATCGACATTGCCGAATAAACTTTGCCTCAACTAATTTAGTTATCTCGGCCTTAATATCAGGAAGTATATTAGGGTTGCATCGGCGCGCTGGCTGCTGATGTGGCCGAAATCCAGATTTGATAGGTAACCGATGTTCAACTACCGATCGGTCTAATCCAGGCATCTTAGTATAATCCCAAGCAAAACAATCTTTATACTCCTTTAACACATCAATTATTTGCTGCTTACACTTGGAATCTAACTTAGTACTAATAAAAGTAGGTCTTGGCCTATCGCCATTACCGATATCTACTTCTACTAAATCATCTGCTGATGTGAACCCTTGATCTAATTTTCCATCATCGGCAAACCTATCCATTAAAATTCTTCTTCAGAACCGACTGCTTGGATCGGTGGAATTTCATAATCAGCAACTCTAAGGAACTCTTTTTCCCAAACTTCTCCTGATATGCATTTAGTTCGCTCATAAGTATCTGATTCTGCCGATGCGATGATATAAGAAGAATCACCAGGGACAACCTCAATCTTATCCCCAATCCACTATACGAGGCATTGATGCATTGTAGAAGGAACACAACAATTAGCATGAATCCAATCTCTCCCTAGAAGCAGATTATATGCACCCTTGCCGTTAATAACAAAGAATGTCGTCGGTAAGGTTTTGTTGCCGATGGTCAATTCAACGCATACTGCCCCTTTAGCCGGCGACACATTGCCTTCAAAATCTTTTAGCATCATATCGGTTTTGGTCAAGTCTTGATCTCCCTTACCAAGTTTCCGATACATCACATAAGGCATAATATTAATCACAGCCCCTCCATCAATAAGTACCTTAGACACAGGCTGCCCATCAACTCTGCCCTTCACAAACAAAGCCTTAAGATGCTGTCTCTCGTCATCGGTAGGTTTCTCAAAAACAGCCATCATTGGATCTAGTATCAACTGAGCTACTTGATCAGAGAGAACAACTTCTTCCTCATTATCAGATAATGCCAAAAATTCCATCGGCAACATGAATACCATATTAACATCTGCCGATGGACCCTTATTTTTGTGTTTTACCTGCCACTGCTGATGACCGGACTTCTCATTGGAGGAATTTTCCTCTTGGTATAAATCCTCCTGACGCTCACGTTGCATCCTCCTTCTCTGTGTTTTTGTTAGACCCTCTGGGCACCATCGAGGAAACTTAGTTTTCCAAACCGGCTGATAACAGGTCCTAGTCGATTCCACACGGCGTATATTAGGGTCCCTGTAGAATATTTCCTCATCGGGAACTCTTGCATTCGCCATTTCCTCAAGCTCCTCTTGATTCCTCGGAAAACATCCAGCGTGTTTACCAAGCCTTTCATGTACACTAAGTCTGCCCCCCAGCCGATCATGTACTGATGCTCTGCTTCTAATTGGCTCATTGATAAATAAACCCCGATTGCCAGGTTGAAATCTTCTTTCTGACCGATTGACCCCTTAATAACCATTGCACTCAGGGCAATTTTCAACAGTTGGTAATTTAATACCTTCTTCCCAGCAATGGATAAAAAATGGGCACCTCCAATGATCTTTATGCCGATGCCATTCTTCCTGACGTTTTTCTTCTTGCTGTTGTCAATATCGATCATTACGCTGACGCCAACCCTCCTGCTGCCTTCGATGAGTAATCACAATGCCAGGTCGAGGAGGTTTTTTGGAACTACTGCTTTCTCCCAGCAATCCCTTACTTCTTGCATCATTGGTAGTTATCCGATGTTGGGGATCCACTGATGCGTTTTTCTCAGCAGCCTCGGACGTCAATACCTTGGTCTTCCCTTTAGCCTCCAACGTATTTGCTGGAAAGGGGTGTTGATCAATTTTCATCGGCCTTTGGGCATTAGAAGTACCAAACTTAATTCTCCCAGATTCAATAGCCGATTGTAACTGTTGCCTGAACACCTTGCATTCATTTGTACTGTGTGAAGTTGCATTGTGCCATTTGCAGTACAAGATCTTCTTCAACTCTTCTGCTGATGGGATCACATGATTAGGTGATAGCTTAATTTGACCCTCTTGAAGCAGAAGATCAAATATTTTGTCAGCCTTGGTGATATCAAAGATAAACTTTTCTGGCTCTTTTTGACTAAAGGGACAAGATATTGGCTTTTTATTCTTAACCCACTCAGCTAAGCCGATAACTGGTTCTTCATCAGAATCAAAATTTCCTACTTCTTCAACAAATGATACCTTTTTACTCCAATTCTTTTTAGGTTCAAAAACCCTAGTATCTTGATCGGAGATCCTTTGCACAAGATGACTGAGGCTTTCAAATTCCTGAGAAGCATATCTGTCTTTAAGATGTGGCAATAACCCTTGGAAAGCCAGATCGGCAAGCTGCCGATCATCCAGCACCAAACTGTAGCACTTATTTTTTACATCTCGTAGTCTTTGCACAAAGCTCTCTACCGATTCATCATTGCGCTGTCTCAATTTTACTAAATCGGTAAGCTTCTTTTCATGGATTCCAGCAAAGAAATACTTATGAAATTGTTTTTCTAGATCAGCCCAGGTAATAATAGAATTTGGTGGTAATGAAATGAACCACGTAAATGCCGATCCAGACAAAGATGATGAAAATAATCGAACTCTTAATTCATCTCTGTTAGCTGCCTCTCCACATTGAATAATGAAGCGATTGACGTGTTCCATTGTTGATGTATCATCCTGCCTAGAGAATTTAGTGAAATCTGGTACCTTGTACCGATTTGGGAGAGGAATTAAATCATATGCAGGAGGATATGGAGTCCGATAAGAATAAGTATTGACCTTGGGCTTTATCCCAAACTGATCCTTCATAATTTCTACTATCCTATTGGCCCAAAAAGCATCAGCTTCCTGCTGACGAACTGGCTGAATTTCTACAGGAGGTACCTGCTGATATCCTTCCACATATCTTTGTGGTCCATGATCTCCAACAATCAGCATATTTGCCGTTACTTGTGGTCCATTAACCTGTTGGAAAGGATTCATCGGCTGAGCTGCCGATGCTTGATTCTGAACACCAGCTTGCATATAACCTTGTTGAATCCCTGCAATCTGTTGATTTTGTTGAACTGTGTGTTGAACAGGTAACTGTCCTGACCAACCATTATTAGAACCCATCGGTACAAAACTCACCGATGACTAGTAATTTGCTGACATTGTTGGATAATTATAACCAGCTTGAGGCATAAACTGAACCCCAGTTTGACTCATAACAGGGGCTTTCTGCTGTATCGGCAGTAAGCTTGCCGATGGATTTGAACTGGGCGTTTGAACCAAAGGCATTTGGAAACCCCCTGGAGTTGGTTGCATAGTAGTTGTTGTGGCATATTGAGGCACTTGGGCCATCGGCGAAACAGCCGATGGTATAGGAGCTTTACCTACTGCGTCAAACACTTGAGGTAATCCAAGATTGAAAGCAGATGACTCCGGAGGCATACCATATCCCCACCAATTAGTAGGAATCTGGCTATTCCGAGACACAGGGCCTGACATAGCTGATGCCGATAGATCCATACTAAGCTGAATTCGTCCTCCTGGTAGTACCAGATCTGATCGTATCGGTGTAGATTGAATATTAGGTAAGCCTGCCAATACTGGAGAAGAAGTAACTTCTGTACCCACAACGGCCGAGGGAGCCGATGGAGTATTGACAGATGCCGGCTCTGGTTGGTGATAGGCAGGCTCAACATAATGCGGTGACGCTTGTCCTTCTTTGAGAGTTCGAACCACAGCATTATGAACAGTATTGGACAACACATTGGAATGATTAATCAAAGCATGATTTACTGTAGAATTAACCATCTCTTGAAGTTTACCAGGATTGGAGTCAAAGGTAACCTGCCGAGGCAATGGCAAATCTTGCTTCTGGATGACTTGTCCACTCTTGTTCAGGCTAAATGATTTCAGACAAAGCTGCCTGTATTCTTCTATGGCCTTTTCCATAGCCTGCCTCTGTTCTTCCTTAAGATCTTCTTCTGATACCGTGATAATGTTCCCCGCATCGATCTCGGAATTGAACATATTGACCGGACTGATTGGTCCCACTGGGCGTGCCAAAAGATGTGTTAACGCAAAAGTGGATCTACAAACACAAAGTGCTAATACCCGAATCTGTATCCAAGGCGTGCCAGTCGATTTGACCTGTTAATCGACAAGGATGAAGATACAAGCACTTTGGTCCTGACAACAGCGATACGCCCAGAAGTCACGGCCAAGAGGTACTCACGCGGAACTCGAGGATCGCCGAAGGTCGCACTGAAGCGATGCAGCTCGCCGAATCAATGAGAACTCGTAAAGAGAAAATAATGCAAATTAACGAAGTCGCCGAAAAGTAAGTAGATACAAATAGGAGTAAAAATTGGTTTTGATATTGATTGATATCTCTTTACATTGCCCCTCACTCCATATTTATACCCTGATCTAAAGAGACACAACCAAACACAACTAGGACACCAAGCCCATATCTAAGGAAACACGTGACTCTTACATGAATCATACTCTAACAAATATAGAAAAGGAAATCAACTCCTATCTATTTCCCTGTCCGCCTTAATTACGATGGAAATCTCACTGTCCTTCTTCCCATCGGCATACCCCCTGTTTCATCAGCAATAGTCTTCAAGTCTTCCCTCATCAGCATACTCCTTGTTTCATTAGCAGCAGTCTTCAAATCTCCCTTCATCGGCATACTCCCTGTTTCATCAGCAGAAGTCTTCAAGCCTCCCTTCATCGGCATCACCAGTTATCGGCAACCATCTTTACAAGCTGGCTTTCATCGGCTATCAAAGTATACAGTAACTTTCCCCTTGCCGATTAGTCCACTCCGAACATTTTAACACGTGTAAAAAAACGGTGTCAACAGATGGATAGTAAAAGTATGTGGTTGCAACTGCATATTTAATTCCATACTGAGTACTAAGAACCAAGGTCTGGCATAATTTTAGTTTGTTATTTAGCAGATTAAAAAAATAGATCATCATTATTGGACAATGCATCTAGTCATCTAGTGGCTATGTATAACAGGTGTGGTATGGTGGCAACCATACTATGAATCTGTGTGGCCTAATTGTTTTTTTGTTCAGATCATATAGAACGATGATTTCTGCTGAAAGCAATTTTTCTTTTTTTATTTATTTCGATATTTGTGTTGCAGGTATTGTTACTGGAAGCGGCTTCCGCTTCTTGACCCTCTTCCTGCCTTTGCCAGGTGACCAGCTGCAGGCAAAAGTTTCACCTCCAGTGCGTCCTTGAGTGGTGAGGACTCGATCTGCAATTGCTTCCTGCTGTTCTTTGGGTTTTGTTTTTCATCTATGTGTTGCTAGGATCAGTCAAAGTGGGTATTGTGTTGCCTGTGTAGCTTTATTGGTAATCTCGATGTGTGCAGAATGTGCTGCTAATCTAAATCTCTACCCCCCACACACTAAATATAATTCGGATGAGTCACAAGCTCGGCTCTGAATTAAAATTTGGTTGTTAGTTGCCATAGATCACCTGAGTTATATTGTTGATCTGTGATCCTTCCAAAACCATAGCATCACCTAAAAATGATCCTTTTCATCTAGCAATGTTCTGTCTTTGTACTCCTTATCATGATGCACTTAAAAATTAAAAACCATAGTATTAGTAAATGTACGCGGTTAAGATTTTATACTTGCCTTTTGATATAATTTGTCACATTCTGTACATGTGTTATCCATATCCGTAAGTTAAGGTTTAAATTTCACAATTCAGTTCAATATATATGATCTAGTTTTCTTGTGTTGCTTTTGCTTCTTCCCCTCCTATAAAGTCATTTTCAGTAAAAGGGTTCATTCTCCCCTTCCCCAAAGATAAGTCATGGATAATTTTACTATGATTGAATCTGTAAATTTGCAAATCTATTAGTATTCAATTTATTATTTCAAATTGCTTACTTCGTTGAGTCTATGCTGTTATTGCCAAAATATTATATTACAGTTTTAGTTTAACTAATGCATATACCAATGTCAACGATTATTTTCAGGAGGAAGCTGGAGTTTATAAGTGGAGCGCACGAGTGATGGGATGGTCAACAAGCCAACCTTTGTTGCAGTGCTATAGCTTATTAGATTTTGATGTGAAGTGTGTTTGATACCTTATGTTTGAGCTGTGTGTGTGTCTAAGCCAAATTTGATATTTGATGATTTTATTAATGATTTGTACAAACAAAGCATATTTTGGTTCATAGTTGTCTAAATGCTTTATTAACCATATATTGTTGTTCTAAAAAATTTAATTGCGTGCAAATATTGTTTCATGCTACTAAAAACGTTGTAATATATGCTATAGCAACAAACCAATGGTGTGATAGAAAACCTCGTACCAATGAAATAGTGGGTGTGGCAATAGAGTCTCCAAATTATAGCAACACAATAGTAAGCGTGGCAATAGAGGGTCCAAGTATAGCAACAAAGTATTGATCGTGGCAATAGACTTTCACCTATAGCAACCAAATATTTGCCGTGGCAATAGAGGGTTCCATCAATAGCAACCACAGAGATAGTGTGGCAATAAAAAGGCCACATGTAGCAACCAAATATTTGTCATGGCAATAGAGGGTTCCACCTATAGCGATCACAGAGATAGTGTGTCAATAGACTGTACATCTATTGCAATGCTATTGATGTGTGGCAATAAGGTCTATTGCAACACCCATTGTCGTTGCTGGTGCACCTATTGCCACTCTTTGGTATATGGCAATAGATATCTCTAGCAACGCCGGGTGTTACTATTGCAACACCCACGGTGGATTGCAACACTTTTTGGCCTATTGCAACACTTCTAGACCGTTGCATCAGGGGTAAAACCTTGTAGAAGTGTTACTAGAGAAAAAAAAGTGTTACAGCAAAAATTATTGTAACACTAGACAAATATTCCTATAGACAAGTAAATGTGTTAAAAAAACCAGCCTATAGTAACATGGCCAATTGGAGCACAAAGAAAAATATGTTACTAAAAGAGCTAGTAACACTTTTTTCAAGTTTGTGTTACTATATCCCTGCACTGTAGTAGTGCATGTTATAGGGGTAACTCCGTAATGTTGCAACGCATGATTTCTAATGTCCCAACGATGTTTGATTTTAGAGGATTCACTCATGTTGCAGTAGCTCTAACAAGATGTTCTAATGACATCGAGTTGATTTTGTTGTCAATATCTTTTTGGGGGTGTTGCATGGCATAATAAGCGGATTTTGTATGCTCTCATTGAGATGGAGATGCGTACTTTTTTAATGTTGTAGCCACGATAATTAGATGTCTCAACATGATTTTATCAAAATGATATATATTTCTCTGAATGTTACTAAATTGTTTTGATCGAGATGTGTTTTTTCGGATGTTGCAGTTGCCTTAGTTTGTCTTCAAACATTCCTGCAGCAGCAAGATTCATCTCTCTTGATGCTTCGCAAGATAATTTAAGATGTTGCAACAACTGGGTTTTCATGTTATAGCTGCCCGCTGTAACAACCCAAAAATCCATACACTAAAAATACCAACTACAAATTTTTTTCTTAAAAACTCCCATGTGTTGATGAGTGTCATGTATAGAAACCCAACCTAAGAGATGCATTAGGTCTAACCCCAACCTAAGTCATCACACAAGCATGGCATGCCATTGTTAATCATGTTTATTTAAATACTAACAAATGAAACATAGCATATATTGTTAACTCACATGGTGATTTGGATTTTCATTTGCTTTATGTAATGCCTAAAACTCCTTTAAAGAAACACACCATAAAGCAATTATTATTCAAACCAAAGGATAAATGTTTAAAAAGAAAACTATTTCCATTTGTGTATAACAAAACTACACCTATTGTTGTTATACAAAATAGCTAAATAAATTACTAATATATATATATATATATATAAATGATATGGGCATCATATCTAAAAGGTACACCAATTTGAAATTCAAAATTTCAAACCAAATTTGAATTCAAAACAAAGAAGAAGAAGCAGGCCGGCCCACGAGCTTGCGCAGGCCCAGCAAGCCAGCCAGCATGCCGCCCACGCCCACGCGCCTCCCCGTTCGCTTGTTGTCGTTGCCGCTGGACCCCACGCGTCAGCCGCACGCCGTCCACAGTGTCGTCTTCCTCCCCCACACCGCCCACGCCTCAACTACCGCGTGACCAAGCCCCGACAGCGCTGGCAGGAGCAGGCCAGGGGGTCACGCCCAGGGCATGGCCTTGCTCCCCCATGCACCGCAGCCACGCAACCTCGCTCCACCGTCGGATGCGTCCCATGCCTCTCCACCGCACGATGCCAGCCGCCATTGGAGGCATGGTGCTCGGCTATAAAGCCACGCCTGGCACCTCAACCTCTCCATCAGCCACCGCCGCCGCTTGGTGGCCCAGCAGCCACACCACACCGAGAGTAGAGGGCCGAGAAGGAGTTTAGGAAAGGAGGATCGGAGCCACCCGCGTGCTGCCGAAGTCACCGGAGCCGAGGGCGACGCCGTCGTCATCATCACAGTCGTGGGTCGACACTACACGACTTCCGGAGCTACACGGCCGCAACTCACCACTACGTCACCATCCAATCCTCCACGACACCAATGGTGAGCCCCTAGTCATTCCCCTGCTCGCCACCGGACCACATCGTGTCGGCCATGGCGCTCCACACTAGGAGCGCGTAGGCCAGGGCCGTCTCCAGCCTCTGGGTACACACGCACACCCGCAACCACACCGTGACCACCCCACCGGAGCCCCGTGGTGCACCCGCATGCCTCGTCGTCGTCTTCATGATCACCGTGGCCGCCGGGGAGCCCCTATCAGCCACATGGGAACCTAAAGCCTCGCCTTGAGCCCTGGACGCCTTCGCCGTGCACCCACGGATTCGCAGAAGCCCTTATCTGCCCAGCCGAGCCACCAGAGAGCCTGCATGCGCGACCTTGCCATCGGCGAGCACCGCCGAGCCACCAACCACTGTGGCCAATGCCCTAGAAGGCCTCGGCCACCACTTAGACCCTAGCATCATGATCACCATGGCCTAGGGAAGCTTTTCCCCTCCCCAATTGGACACCAGTGCTGCCACGGAGGCTCACCAGCGAGCTCGCCGCTGGCAAGAGCACAACCATGGGAGAAACAGGGGAAACTCCCCTCGCCGGCCACCTGCGCATGCACCCGGTGCACATGGACCACGCCTGAGAGAAGAAGGGTGGACTCGGTCCACCATGGACCCTGCTTTAGGTCCATGGACCGTGAACATGGGTCCACCGTGAGCCACGCTCATGCCCACAGCTAAAGACCACAGCCCAGTGGGGGCCCAAGGTTGTGACATGGCTGCGTCATAGCCTGCCACATGTCCAGGTCAGCCCGGCCCAGACCAGCCCAACCCGAGCCCACCAGAGCCCATTTGAGACTCGGCCCATGTTGACCGTTGACCGGTCAACATTGACCATTGACCCGGCCCATATGTCAGTGACATGGACACTCTGGACCCACATGTTAGATGCTGACATCATGCTGACGTCACACGGGACCCACACGTCAGGAGCCAACACAACCAGGGTGATGTCATGCTGACGTCATGATGACATCAGCTGCTGACGTCAGCAGCCCTGGCCCCACACGTCAGTGACCCTGATCGTTGACCGTAGACCGTTGACCGTTGACTCACCGTTGACTGACGTTGACTTTGACCGGACCCACATGTCAGTGACCCAAGACTCCTTGGACCCACCTGTCAGAACTGATGATGTAATGCTGATGTCAGCTGGACCCCACCTATCAGCTCGGAACCGGGATGCTGACGTCAGCATGCCACGTGGACCAGTCGCTGCGTGACACGTGTCAGCCCAGGATTAATTCAGCCTTTTTCCATTTTCAGAGATGGTTTAATCTTCGGAAATTCATAACTAATTCATATGACCTCAGAAAAATATGAAACTAGGACCAAAATTCATCTAAAATCGAGCTCTACGCAATGAACCCATGCTTGAGTGCATTTGACTCTTTTGAATTTTTATTGCTTCTTTGTGCTATTCTATAGACGTCGCTAACGCGACTATAATATGATCGTTTGTAGACTCGGAGGAGAACCAGACAGACGAGGACCGTGAGTACCATGAGGAGTACGGAGATGACTACACTAAAGGTGCCACATCCCACCCAATCTCGTAGCACCTATTACGCATGGCTAATATAGAACCTCTATTGCTTTACTTTATTGTTATATTCATAATATGATAGGACTTGCATGGTAGTATGCTTACTTGATGGCCTCTACCTTGACGCAACCTTACCCCTGCATACCCTACTATTAGGCTAGACACACGCTTACTGCTATATCTCATTACTTGTACTTCTACTACGCTTATACAACATTAATGCGTGGTGTTATCTAGACTATGGGGAGAGTGCTGCGTGTGTGACTTGGGTGTGTGGAGGGTGAGGGTTGTGTTGACCAAGTTGGAGTATACGACGAGCCTAGGGCAAGTCATGCCATGTGGTGCTACCTGGGCACCCCTGGAATGGATACCTGTGGTGGATAAAAGGTATATGAGGTGGTCCTAGGTGTGAACCTGTGATGGGAGGAGCCCGGGATGGAGGTGCTGTGGTGGCACGGTAAATGGAAACCCTAATGAAGACATTCTGGCTTGGTCATCCCTAAGGACTTACTAGTACTCAGATTCACCGGGAAGCCTTACGTACCACTCACCCTATATGGTGCGGGACGGCCGGACTACTTGGTAGGATATTGCCACTACTGCTAGGTTGATAGCGGACAGTGTAAGGAGGTACGGGGCACGGAGGATTTCCCCCACACCCTTCTGAGACTTCATGGATACCTTGTGGACCCGACTCATGACTCACAGTTTTAGCCACCCTAGACCAGACTTGGGGTGTACCAGGGCTGAATGGTAGAGTGGCATTATCCTAGGCTAGCAAGCGGCCAGAATCAGCCCAGTTGACGACGGTCAGCGAAGAAGGTAGATCTTGTGGTTATGTAAAACCTCTGCAGAGTGTATGGTTGATCGATCGATACATGTGCCGACTTGTCGGCTATGGACCTTTCCTGGGTTTCGCTTAAACTAGATAGTGAGATGAGTCCTTCTCTTTCTTCCCCCGTGAGAGAGTGTCGGTCGTAGCTAGGGGCTACGGACCTTGAGACAGTGCCGAGAGGGAGTTGGCCTGTCGACTGAGCGATGGTATGGTAATGGTATGGAGATGGTGGTATATCGATCCCAGGATCGAAACCTGGCTCTAGAATGGAAATGGGGTGGAATGTGTGTGGGAATGGTGTTAAAACTTGACTATACTTTTATTATATACTTAATATGCTACTGCATAGGAAACCCTAGCCTTATAGGTTCCTTTTGACTATATTCCACTTGCATTCAATTTCCACAAAGCAATGCTCATGGGTTGGGAGTGGCCAGTACAAATTGTACTGATAAATTTTGGCACACAGGTTCTGCTGAGGAGTATAGCTCCGAGGAGTTTGACGGATGAGGGGTTCGTGCCTATGCTCGAGTTTGGCGATCTTATCTTCAAGTTATTCTGAATAAATGCTACTTTTGATTCCGCCAATGCGGCGATGTAATAAATTATGTAATTCCGCACTATTGTACTATGGTATTATCGTTGTATGGATGTGGTATTCGACTGGAAACTTGGGTAATATGATCTACAACGGTCTTATTACACTTCGACGCTGTGGATTTTCCTTCGCGGAAATCGGGGTCGTTTCACCCGCGTCTCTCTCTCTCTCCCCCTCCCTCTGTCACAGTAATGTCCAGGCAGCGTGTGAAGCGATGCAAGGGTGAGTGTTGTTGCGTTCGCACTCCAGCAACGGTAGGTACATGAAGTGTTCGACCGCATGGGAGAAAGATGCCCGAAGCGACATTCATATATATACTTGCAACATTCAGAAGATAGTAATGCAACATTGCGATAGAACTGAAGTATCATTATACTGTATCTTGATACGGAAGTTGCGTGAGGGTTGTAGGTAGCGCGCAGTGATGCAGCCATTGCGACTTGTAATGCCTGTCGAGTATGTGTCGACAAGCATGTCGTAGGATGGCTGATAATTTACGAGGCCAAAGGTAGCAAAGCATGGCCCTGTTTGGATACTCTAGCTCAGCTAGAGGTTAGAGCTAGTTTCTAGCTCTAGACTAGCCCTGAACTAACTCTAGTCCAAGAGGTGTTTGGATGCAAGGGTTAAATTAACAATAAATGTACTTCTGCTCCGGCACGCGGTGGGCGATAGGGAGGGAGGCCGGAGCCCCTGCCGCATCCAGGAAGGAGCTCGACGTCGTCGCCCTGGAGGAAGTCTTTGTACAGCCGAATCCCTAGGAACCCCTCCGCCGCCGGCGCTTGCGAGTTGAGGTCGAGACCGGCGCGGGCAGGGCCGCTCTCCGACGGCTGCGAGCTCCACAAGTCGAATCCGTCTCCGTCCATCGCTCGCCGACGGAGGGGAAGGGCATGGCGGGAGGGAGGGAGGCGGCGCGGGCGACAGAGATCCGCCTCCGGGGGGCCGCCGGTGCTGCTCCTTTGGCGGATTGAAGCGGCGGCGGCGCGAGTCGTGAAGGGGGGAAGCTAGTCGCGATGTGGGATGGGAGTGCCGAGGATCCGGTGCGGGTGGACCGGTGGAGTAATAAAAAAATAAGAGTTTTCAGCGGGCCCCACCAGAACTAGCCCAAATAATCACCTCTTTTGAGGGATAGTTTTTTGGGGTGGGCTAGTTGTAAATAACCACTCTAGCCCTCCTGTTTGGATACTTTTGGGCTAGTTGAGCTCAAACTAGCACAAACTAGCTATAGCCCTGGATCCAAACAGGGCCCATGTCGTAGAGTGGCTAACGAGTAAGGAATGCATTGATTAGTATAGGACCCACCATTAGACGACAACTGTTGGATGGCCACATGAGCGTCCCATCGACACAGCCGTTCCGTCCGGACGTACGAGCGCCAGCAAGCGGGTAACAAGTACAGATGAGCAACTTCTGTACATGCCAAAAAAAAATTACAGCCTAGGAGCATCTTTCTAACTGAGAATGGGGATTGTGTTTCAATGGGTATCCGTGGTTCTCTCTAGTTCAACTCAAAGAATTAATTAGACAATTCATTCCCTCTCTTTATTTCTAATCTGTAATCTTGACTGAACACAGCTGCCCAATATAAGCTGAAGCGCCTGTGGTTGCTTAGCACCCTGTTTGCTTGGCTTATAAGCCGTATTTTTTCAGCCGATGAATAATATTTTTCTCTCACAACAAATCAGCCAACGGTACTTTTAGTCATGGCTTATCAGCCAAGCGAACATAGCACTTTATATCTGAACCTGCATGTATGCCGCGCTCCCAACTAAGGCTCCGTTTGGCACGGCTTCGGCCGGCTCCGGCTTATCCGACATCAACACTGTAGCAGCACTGTAGCACGAAGCCGGTTTCTCTCCCCTCCCCTCTCACCGGCACGTGCACTGTTCATCGAAACAGGAGGAACCGGTTCTCTGGCTTGTCCCGGGGTGCTACAGTACGCGTGCTACAGTAACACAGACAAGTTGAGGGAGAAAACGGGCCTCGTGCTGCAGTGTGCTACAGTGTTGGTGTTGGAGCCGGTAGAAACCGTGCCAAACGGGGCCTAACTGTGTCCAATCATGTGAATTATTGCTGATCTAAAAAAAGTTAAAAGGCTGGTATCACAACCTCTCGCCGGCCTAGGCTTAAATCGCCGCCAGCTTCCATTCTATGTACGTGCTCTTCCCGGCTGCATATACACAAAACAGTCCAGGCAACTTGTTTTGCATGAGAACGCTTCAGGCTTTGCTTCCTCCGTTACATACTGAAAGCCAGCATCGCCACATGCCCACATACTACAGTTTGCAGTTGCAGGGCCGTTTATGATGGTTGACAAGGTTAATTGCAGCTTGAATGTTCCAAATTGGCTTGCTGGCTATTCTGACTTACTACGTTAGTTCACTGAACATGCTAAAGCGCACATGCGTACCGAGGCCCTTGTTCGCTGCGGAACTTCATCAGAACACGCGCGGTAATTTGCCAATTGCCATGCATGCATATGCATGCTGGCCGAATCTTTTCTCAATTGGCAGCGCCGACGTGATTGGTTGCGGTACCTGGATAAGCCAGGCTGATCACCGGAGCGAGGGCAAGCGCGGCCATGCTCGACGGGCGCAGGCAGCTTTGATTGGTTATTTGGGGCGTGTTTGGTTACGTGCCGCTGGCCGACCTGGCCGGCTGGCCTGGCTATGGCCGCAAGTCACTGTGTTTGATTGCCGAGCCCTGCGCAGCCGAGTCCAAACGAGAACGTGCTTGATTGCCAGCGCAGAAGAAGTATGGCCACCTTGCACTGGATTGTGGTAGCCTTACCATCATAAAAGTCTTCACTGGAATTTCATCGAGCAGTTGATGGCCGGCGGTGGAGGGGCTGGAGCAGCACCGGTGAGGGACGAGGGCAGGAGGATGAGGACGAGGAGCAACACTGGTGATAGCCGGCGCGCCTGAGCAGGCTTGCCGCCCCGGGGATGGGCACCGTGCCGGCCAGGCCGCGTCGCGGCATGCCACCGCACCGGGCAGCCGCGCTCGCGCTAGGGCAGCCCGTCGCGCCGGGGCCGCTCGCCGCGCGCCGGTGAGGCGGGCATGGTCGCGCGCCGTGTGGGCCGCGACGGAGATGCCCCATGGACGGCCACGCTGGCGAGGGCTCACCTTCGACAGCGCAGGGCGGCGGCCCTGGTGGCGCTCGGTCCGGCGCGGAGGGTCTCCGGTGATGGCGAGGGAGCCAGCGGCTGTGAAGGGGAGGTCGAGATGCCTGGTCTGTTAGTTGATCTACACCAATAGGCCCAACAGCCTATTGGGCCTTATCTCTGCTTCCTGATCGGGGGAGCTCAACCCTAATCCGATTGGTGGGCCCCTGTCGCACAGCACACATAAAAGGAAGGTGGAGATGAGGGCTTGGACTACGAGGTTGACCGGAGCCACCACACCCACCACAGAGAAACCCTAATCCGATCAAAGGTCGTGCTGCCAGCGACGGGATGTGCCCCACCACCGCCGTCGCTCCCACTGCAAAGTCTCCACCATTCCACATCATCACCACCACCTCGCCTCCTTACCATCGTGCCGAGCACCGGCTTCCGGGAGGCTACAGCCAAGGCGTGCAGAGGAACCCGAACAGGAGTCTTACTATGGATCTACAGTTACACACAGAGAGGTACACACCATCGATCCTAACAATGGTACCAGAGCCGGTTGCCTCTGTGTAATCCTAACCCTAACCGGTAAAAGCAAAGAAAAGGGACCGGGGGTGGCGGATGTCACTAGAACCCGGTCACCACCGCCACCGCGCGGGGGAGAAAGAACAGATCCGTGTTCGGATCAGAGAAGAAGTAAAGAAAGAGGATTAGGGTCTCAAGAACCCTAACCTTAACCCGCGCAAACAGCTCGGGGAAGAAGAAAAAGAAGGGCCTCGGCACTGGAACCCTAATCCTAACTGGGTTAAAGAAAGGAGGAAAAGAAAAGGTTTTGGCCTTTGATGAACAGAGCCAAACCCTATATCAGAAAAGAAATCAAAGAAAAGAAAAGAAATCAAAAGGAGAGAAAACCGAATCGGCCGAATCGAATCGAAAAATGAAACCCTAACCCTAGATCCCCTTTTCGGGTGAACAAGCGAAAAGAAAAGAAAGAAGTGGGATTCGGCCTAGACCCGCTCAGATCCGAAGGGGAAGAAGAAAAGGAACCCTAGATCCAAACCCTAATTCCCCACATCGTTTCGGAAAAGAGAAGAACTCAATCCAAATCGAAAAGAACAGGGGATGGGAATAGAGAAAGGGAAGAGGGAGTGGAAAGAGATCTCACCGTGCACCGGGCGAACCGTTTTGCCGGCGAGGGAGAAGAAGACCGAGCCGGGAAGGTTTTCGCCGAGCTCGGCCAAGGGGACGCCGCGGCCAGGCCGCTCGACGGTGGTGCGCTCACCTGCTGGGGAACGCGCACGTCGGCGAGGGGGCTGGCGACGGTGCCGTGGCTCGCTGCTCCACCGCCTTCGCTCGCTCTCGGTTGCGCTCGCCTCGCTGCTGTGTGAGGAGAGAAGAGGGAGAGCGGCGAAGAGAGAAACGAAGAGAGAGAGAGAGCAGAGGCGCAAATGAATTAGGGTTTTTAGGGGAGGGCGCCCGTCGCCCTTTTTGATCGGCCCGATCTCACCGCGCAGCCGTCGGATGAGATCTGACGGTGATGAAAGAATGGACCGGCTTTCAGCCCAGGCGGGTGCGCGTGCCAGGCTGAATTCCCAGCCTAGGCCCAGGTTGCGGCCTGGGCACGGGTGAGCGCGCGGGAAGGGCACACGTGGCTGTGGGCCGTGGGCCGTTTCAGGCCGAAACAGTAAAGAGCAAGAGCCTAGTTTTGTTTTTTTTATTTTTTCTGGAAAATTGAATATGCAAATTGGCTCAAAAGAAAAATAGAAAAGTAATTGGGTAAAATTCAAGAAATTGAGTAAGTACATTCTCCAGTGATTTTGAACAGACGTGATATTTAACTGGAGAAAAGGAAAGTTTTTCCAGTAAATGTTTATTTCCTAGAAATTGATTAATGGATTAAAGGAAATAGAAAATACAATTTTCTCTGTGGGTAAAATTCAAGAAAAGAAGAAGTTTTTCCACAGCTAGAGAAATTGTTTATTCTCTAGTTAATTTGTACCAACGTAATATTTAATTGGAGCAAAAGAAAGTTTTTCCGCTGCTAAAGAAATTGTTGATTCTCCAGTTATTTTGAATCAATGTGGTATTTAATTAGAGAAAAGATTTTAGATATGATTATGATGTTGTTGTTTTCTGACCAACGTTGTTAATAACAATATCGTAATGTTAATGATTTATGCATTAATTCTACTTCTGCCCAATGGTGATGTAGAATTAGTGTATAAGAACATATGTTAATTTTAATGATTTATGCATTAATTCTACTTCTGCCCAACGGTGATGTAGAATTAGTGTGTAAGAACAGTTGTGAAAGTTAAAGATTTATGCATTAATTCTATTTCTGCCCAACGGTGATATAGAATTAGTGTATAAGAATAGTATGTTTTGATTTTGACCAACGTTGGAATCAAGGCATGCAAATGATGTTATTTTTATGTTAAGAAAAGTTTTGACCTGGTTTTTCATCTTGTCTAAGGTGGACTGGGTAGTCACCTCACCGTGTTCCACTGAATTTATGGCACCGGTGAGGAAGACAAAAGAGAATGATGCCAATTAGGCAACTAAAGAGAGGGATTTTGAATCCCAAAAGATGTCCTATGCCCTTGTGCATAGAAAGTGGGTCACTGCCAACAAGAAATGTTTGGCTGTGATAAAGAACATGATTGAACCTGCAATTGTGGGCTCAATCCTAGAATATGACACGGTAACCGAGTACCTCGATAGTATAAAGAGTTAGTTCACTGGCTCTTCAAAGATATATGCCACTCAGCTGATGAAGCAGCTGGTGATAAATTGTTAATCTGGAAGTGGTGGCATAAGAGAGCTCACGATGCGTTGTCGAAATTATGGCACTATCGTTCAGGCTATATTTCGAGGGGGAGAATAGAAAGACTAGTTAAGAATGATATTCTTCCTCCATTAGAGCTCTCAGATTTAGAACAATGCAGAGAATGCATAAAAGGAAAGTATGTAAAGAATATTAAGAAAGATGACAAATGAAGCGTAGGAATTTTACAGATTATTCACACAGACATCTGTGATCAGCTTTCCTGTAAAGAGTGTGGATGGTTATGATTTGTTCATAACATTCACATATGAGTACTCCCATTATGGCTATATTTATCCAATCAAAGAAAGAAAAGATGGACTAGATAAATTCAAGATATTAAAGATTAAGATAGTCAGGTCTGATCGTGGGGGAGTATTACGGTCGGCATACCCTAAAAGAATGGCATAGTAGCCCAGTATTCTATACTAGGTGAACCTCAGCAGAATAGAGTAGCTAAAAGAATCAATTGTACCCTAATGGATATGGTGGGCAGTATGATAAGTAACTCCACCTTACAGTTGAGCCTGTGGATGGAGGCGTTAAAAACCCTATTTATATTCTTAAAAGAGTACCAAGTAAATCGGTGCCCAAAACACTGTATGAGTTGTGGACAGAAAGTGTACCCTCACTAAACCACTTTCATGTGTGTGGGGGAGCCCTGCTGAGGCTAAAGTATTTAACCCAAACATTGGGAAATTAGATCCCAAAATAGTAAGGTGCCATTTCATTGGCAACACAGAAAAGTCAAAAGGTTTTCGTTTTCCACTGTCCAGAGAGACATACAAAGTTTGTGGAAACGAGACACGCTGTTTTCCTAGAGGATGAAAAGATGAGGGGAGCATGGTAGCTTGAGAAATTGTCCTTGAAGTGAAGCGGGTGTATGCGTCCACTCCAATGATTCATGAGCTATTTTTCTCACTACCTGCTATAGCTACACCGACAGTGCTAGATACTGTGGTGCCAGCACCTGTTGTTATCCCACCTGTGGCAACAATGAATGACGATGAGGAACCTGTTCCTCAGGATCCTATAGAACCTATTGCCACACATGAGGGGGAGCAACAACAGCCTCAAACAAAAGTTATGCCAAATGTGGAGGCCCCTAGAAGGTCTCAAAGAGTTAGAAAATCAGCTATTTCTGCTGATTATGAAGTGTATAACACTAAGGAATTTCAAATGGAGGATGATCCCACCTCATTTGAAGAAGCCATGAGAAGTGATCATTCATCAAAGTGGCTTGAGGCCATGGAAGATGAAATGAAACAGATGAATGTCAATAGAGTTTGGGACTTAGAAATAATTCCTAAAGGAGCCAATATAGTAGGCTGTAAATGGGTTTACAGAACAAAACTTGACTCTCAAGGGAATATAAAAACATATAAAGCGTGACTTATGGCAAAAGGCTTTATGCAAAGAGAAGGGATTGATTACAATGAGACATTTTCTCTAGTCTCATGTAAAGTTTCCTTTAGAATCATAATGACATTAGTGGCACATTATGATTGAGAATTACATCAGATGGATGTAAAGACAACATTTCTCAACGGAGACTTGGAGGAAAATGTTTACATGGCACAACCAAAAGGTTTTGTCATAGAAGGAAAAGAACAAATGGGATGCCGCCTAAAGAAATCCATTTATAGATTAAAGCAAGCTTCAAGACAGTGGTACTTAAAGTTTGATCAGTCAATAAAGAATTTTGGGTTTTAAAAGAGAATGTAGAGGACAATTGTGTCTATGCAAAGTTTAAGAATGGGAAATTTATCTTCCTTGTCCTGTATGTAGATGATATCTTACTTGCTAGTAGTGATGTCAGTCTACTACTGGAGATAAAGAAATTTGATATGAAAGATCTTGGCGAAGCCTCGTTCGTTCTAGGGATCGAGATTCACCAAGATAGAAGAAAAAAGGTATAAACACTGTCACAAAAGGCATACATAGAAAAGATCTTAAAGAAATTCAGTATGCACAAATGTAGTCCCTCACCTGCTCCTATAGTCAAGGGCGACAGATATAGGGATTTGCAATGTCCTAGGAACCAATATGAGCTCAATCGATAAAGGAAAAGTGGTTCCATATGCTTCAGCTGTCGGAAGCTTGCAACATGCTCAAGTATGTACGCGCCCTGACTTGGCATTTGTTACCGGGTTTTACTTGGCAGATTCTAGAGCAATTCTGGAATAGAACACTGAAATTAGTAAAGAAAGTCTACATTATTTGCAAGGAACGAAATGCCTCATGATGACATATAGAAGATCTGATTCACTCCACATGGTGGGATATTCAGATTCTGATTATGCGAGAGTGAATGCATATCCAGACATGGATTTTCTATCATCTCGCAAAGGGGAGCTATTTCATGGAAAAGCTCAAAGCAAACTATCACTACATCATCCACAATGTATAACAGTTTGTAGCGTGTTATAAGGCAACAGACAGTGAACTAACTAACGAAGTTCATACCCGGTTTGAAGGTGGTTGACGACATCTATAGACCACTAAAGTAATACTGTGATTATAATCTGGCAGTACAGGATGCTCACAACATAAGTCAAGTGGTGCTGCCAAACACATTGACATAGAGTATTATGTTGTGAAAGATAAAGTTCGGGATCAAGTCATAAGTCTTGAGCATATAAGTACAGAAAGGATGCTCACGGATCCGCTTACAAAAGGCTTACCACCCAACATGTTCAGAGAACATGGTGTTCAGAGAACATGTAGCTAGCATGGGTTTAAGGGAAAGCCTAAAATATTCCTAGACAAAAGAAGGCCCAAAGATAAGTATCTATTTTAGAACAGAGTAATGTGTTGTAGTTGTTAAGTCTATCAGCAATGGACCGTGACGATGAGACATGCTCTATGCGCTAATCTGTAATGGAATGAACAAAAGTAAATGATATGAAAGTGAAAGATGAAATAAGATCAAGGGGGGGGGAATGTTAGTTGATCTCCATCAATAGGCCCAACGGCCTATTGGGCCCTTATCTCTGCTCCCTGATCGGGGGAGCCCAACCCTAATCTAGTTGGTGGGTCCCTGTCGCACAGCACACATAAAAGGAAGGTGGGGATGAGGGCTTGGACTATGAGGTTGACCGGAGCCGCCACACCCACTATAGAGAAACCCTAATCCGATCAAAGGTCGTGCTGCCAGCGATGGGATGTGCCCCACCACCGCCGTCGCTCCCCCTGCAGGGTCTCCACTGTTCCACAGCATCGCCACCACCTTGCCTCCTTACCACCGTGCCAAGCACCGGCTTCCAGGAGGCTGCAGCCAAGGCATGCAGAGGAACCCAAACAGGAGTCTTACTACGGATCTACAGTTACACACAGAGGGGTACACACCATCAATCCTAACATGGTCAAGTCGGCGCCATGGTGGGGTGCGGGAGCACGGAGAGCGCATAGAGGCAGAGGGAGGTACGATGCTGTCGAGCCGGTGGCCGATGTGCCGGGCCACATCGAGGCCATTGCCTCCCATGCTAGGAAGCTCCTTGTCGTAGTTTCTGACATTGAAGGCTTCCTCTGGATCTCCGATTGCTCCCTACGCATCTACTCCGCTCTGTCTCCCTCCTCCGACGGCGGCGGTGAGATCCGATGGGACGGGCCCTATGCGCTCGAGCAGCAGGAGCTGCGGTTCTGGTGGCGCCCGCCCTTAGCCATGGAGGTCAACACCAGCCGTGACCTCTTGATCTCGCTCTCTGAGTGGGTCATGCTCCACCGCCTCCTCGAGCTCGAGACCATCGCCGTCGTCTCTAGCAAGTAGCAAGACAAAGGGGTCCAACGTCTTTGCCTAGGACGAGTGGTGGGGCTTCCTTGCCGTCGATCGATAGAAGCGACTCACTATCTTCCGCCTCGACTTGAGGAGCAGCGGCCGGTGTCAAAGACACATGGGCAGCCATCGCCACGGTAGCGGTGGAGGTGGGCGGCGCCATGGGGGCTGTCAGGCGGAGCAGAGCAGGCGGTGAGAGGATAGGAAGGTGACCATTCGCTCCATCGGGCCACTCGCTCGCTCCATTAGGCCAGGCTCCGAAAAAATGAACCCCCTTCATTTTTCTGGTGCCTGGCCAAGCTGTTTATGTTTCATGTGTTGCTGACTCCAAGACTGGGCTAGCAACACCAAACATGAGCACTGCAGCCCAAGTGTGTAGCCGGGCCGTTGGGCTAGCGTTCCAAACATGCCCTTGGTTTGCATCATCCCGTGGGCCAAGTTCTCACATGGCCGATGATCCGCCTATGTTTGCGCTCTGTGACATACAAAGGCAGGCGTCTGACGCACACTCGCCACACCGGTCGAGCCAGTCTCACTAGAAACGAGGGCGTGTTTGATTAACGGTCTAGGAGAGCTAGGTCACCATAGGACAGGCCTAACAGGTGTAACACCTACTTGTTTGGGTGAATTTCCTAGCAGATCCAGGCTAGGTTGGGATTATGTTTGTTTGCCCACATAGCTAGGTACAGTGACATGTTGAGTATTAGGTGGTACGTTTACCCCCATAGTGGCATTTCATCGAGCACTTGGTTCGCATGAAATCCACCAGTAGGAAGTCGGAGAGGGAGGAGGGGGTTGGAAGGCGGCCGCCGCCACCATCGTCGTCATCCTCATCACCATGGCGGCCTAGTCAGCCGGGGAGGCTCGCACGCGGGGCGTCCTTCCCCCGACGTCAAGGACCATGTGAGTAAGCAGAAGGGAGCAAAGGTGGAGGATACTGGATGGGGGTGCCAATGGTGGCTGCAGGGTGCTCATCGCCATGGAGGATGCCGCGTGCGCATATGCTACCACCGTGCTCCGGTCCCAGCCATGGAGGTTGAGCTCTGGCCCTAGCAACAGTGGAGGGGAGGGACCCCGCTCTGGCCCCAACAACCATGGAGGGGAGGGACCCACTCTAGCCTCGACAGCGGTCGACCTCCATGCCTTCGTGCCCATGTCGTCGCTGCAATGGAAGATGATGGGTGGCGCGGTAAGGGAAGGAGTGGTGACCCGAACCATCATGAAGCGCCGATGAGAGCCAGCCATGGCCAAGCTCTCAGGAAACAAAGTCCAATTCATTTTTTTGGAGCCTCGTGTGGGTATTTCTTAACGCATACAGAAATAATCCACAAGCGCACAGAATTACCATTGTAACATTTCACCTGGAAGTATTCAGGGTATCGTATTTCCATGAGGACTGGATGTGTAAAAGTCTCTTAACTAGTTCACCTAAGGTAACAAGAAGAAAGATGGCTCGGGTAGCGAGATTTTGTAGGGATAGAGATTCTAAATTAAGAAAGTTTTGCCACTATATACTTGCTTCAGGCACCGACTTATACTTGGTCTGCCAAGTACCTCTGGATTCCAGCTCTACGCCGTGCTTGGACGTGGGTGAAAGTGCATCTAGCCCTTTAGTGGTTTTGGATGATTGAATGACAATGTGATTAAAGGTCTAACCCATTTGCTAAGTGTGGATAGGTAATATGTTATCTCATAGGTACTTAATGAAAGACAAAATGATGTGTTATTGTATAAATAATTAGTTCAAGCACAAGACAACAATGCAAATAGAATTCATGCAAAGGCTTATTTATTGTGGGACTTCTATGTACTGTGTGAAAGCAAGCTCATAAGAATTAATTAATGAGACATGAGGGATTGCATATGGAATGGTCTCATATTTGAAGCTTGCTAAATTGAAATGAAAAAGATAACAATACAAATGAATGGATGATTCTACACAAGATGTGACTTGATGGCTTGAGATGGTGAAGATAGCAAGGACATGCTTCGAGGTACTAAGCAAGGGTGAAGGGCAAGCGACGGCTTGGCGGCCGAAGAACCTAGCTAGGGTGAAGAAGGAAGTACTTGCATTTAGTTGAGGTACTAATCAAGCTATGATGGCCATGTTTATGTGGAGGATCAAATCACTATTGGAGTATTTGATGAAAGTGACTTGATACATTTGGGATTATTCAAAATTGATGAATGAAATCAAGTCACGTGCTCAAGATGGCTATGCTCAAGTGAAAAGATCAATATCAACATGTTGGCACCCTTACTTGATGAAGATTGAAAGAGATGGCATTAATTCAAAAGAGGTCAACTCAAGCGGTATAAATTTGTTTCTCCTTTAATCTTGAGTTTAATAGGTATGCCGTACTATTAAGAGGGATGCATCATGTTGATAGATAATGTTTTATAAGTGCTCAAGCCAACCCATATGAGTTTTGAGTGTTTGAGGGACAAAAGAGCTAATCTGTTTTTTTTGCTGGTCTGGCAAGATACCGGACATGTCCGGTATTGCCCAGCAATGATAAGTGTTGTTCTCGGGTTGGTTCGTCGAGAGTTTCGACGTGAGTCGGAAGTTCCGACGGTTCGGGGTTCCGGCAATGGTCGGGAGTTCCGACGTCTCACGCTTAAAACTGACTTGGAGGTTCACTGTCCTGGTCATACCGGACGTGTCCGGTATGGACGACCAGAGACCAACAGCTAGTTTTCAAATGCCTTGAGGGTCGGGACTTCCGACGTAAGTCGGGAGTTTCGACGGTCAGAAGTTTCGGCATGTGTCGGGAGTTCCGACACCTCACAAACTTCAACTCAATTACTTAGTTTTCAAATATGCTGAGGGTCGGGAGTTTCAACATGAGTCGAGAGTTCCGACGGTCAGGAGTTCCAACATTCATCAGGAATTCCGAGCCTAATATTGACACTGTAACTTAGTTACCGTTAGGGCAGCATAAGTCATACCGGATACCAGACATGTCCGGTATGGCAACGGCTATAAAACGGCTAGTTTTTCCAAGGGGGCTATAAATACCCCCAAGCCTCCACCTTTGGAGGCTGCTGATTCTACTGGTTGCTATACACGTTTTTGAGCCTTGCCAACTCTCCCAACCCTCTCTTAGTGAGTGATTGATCAAATTTGCCAAATCAAATTATGGGTTGAGTGAAATTCAAAAAGAGAGCAATCCATCCACTTGAGCACTTGTGCATATTGTCAATCTCGTGATTCGCATTTGTTACTCTTGGACTCTTTGGTCCTAGACGGTTAGGCATCACCAGAGAGCACCCGAGAGATTGTGGTGTGCCTCAGAAAGTTTGTAGCGGTCGATTCCACCGCCTCGGAATCAACTAGTGGAAGGAGGAAAAGGAGTTGGAAAAGACTCTGGCTAGAGTGACCTTTGTGGTACCCTCTAGGGCTGACCTTCATTGGGTCGCTTGCAGCCCCCTCAATGGAGAGTAGGACTCGAACGAGTCCGAACTTCGGTAAAACAAATATCGTATCTCAATTCGCATTTTATTTGATATTTGTGTTGCTCTAGCTCTTGTGCGGGTTCTCTGTGTATATTGTCATCTCTAGTAAGTTCCTATAGCTTGGTTTGAAGATAGAAATCGAAAGGAGCAAGTTTCAGACTGATCTACAGAAATCATGTATACCGGACACATCCGGTATTAGAGCTCAGGGCTGAATATTATTTGATTTTTGTTCTAACTTTGTGTTGCAGGGTTGTAGCTTCTAGATATATTCTTTATACCTTGTTTACTCTGTGGCTAACTTATGAGTGGTGGTATTACTCTTAATTTAGAGTTTCTATTTTGGAAACACCCTTTTCTAATTATTTCCGTATTTAAAGGTATTAATTTTTAGAAACACCTATTCACCCCCCTCTAGGCGGCATCCTAGGTCCTTTCAATTGGTATCAGAGCAAGGTTCTCACCTAAAGCTTCACCACCGTGAGAAAAGGATGTCGACGCCTACCGAGTTGGAGTCGGTGTTTCTCCAAAATGATGGTTCAAACTTTCTACCTTAGTCAATTCATGTACTCAATGCTTTTAGGGATATTAGTCCTCTTTTTGAGCATATTATGGATGCAAGCATACCTCTTCCTATAGTTGATTGGAGCAACTACAAAAATTTGTCAAAAGAGGAAGAGATATGCATGCAACTCAATGCTCAAGCTATTAATGTCATGTTGAGTACATTGAGTGCAGAGGTTCAAGATGAGGCAATCTTCAATGGACAACCACCTCCGGAGAGTGCTCATCTTATTTGGACTAGACTTTTTGATTTATATGGAAAATCCAAATGTGATGATGCACTTGAGATCGAGTCAATGGAAAGTATGTCCATTGTGTCTTCATGCAGCGAAGAAGCCTCACAAGACCTCAAGAGCACTGAGCTGGAGCAAGAAGTGCAAGCAACACATGACATATTGTCAGCCTGCACATACCAGACATGTCTGGTATGCCTACCGGACGTGTCCGGTATGGCTGAGGCAGCAGAGCAGCAAGCAGCTGTTTGCGACGATACTCAAGCCCAGTAGTGACCAAGTGATGAGTCAACCTCGGTATCTCATGATACTCATCACTTGTGTCTCATGGCCAAGAAAAGCAAGAAGAAGAGTAACAAGAAAGATCAAGAAAAGGAGAAAGCACAAGTAGATGATCAAGATGAGAGTGATCTTGAAGTTGAAGACAACTACAACCTTGATCATCTCAACCGCAAAGACAAGTTTATCATCATGAAGATAGTTGAAAACAATGATGAGCTTGAAGAAGAGATTGAGAAGCAAAAGCAATCACTTCAAAAGCAAGAATTATTTCTTATCTCCAAGATGGAAGAACTAAAGGCTCTAAGTGAAAGGTATGAAAATTTGTCAATTGAGCATGCTTTAGTTACTAACTCCTCTTCTAGTGTTTCACAACTAGAGAAGGAAAACTTTGAGCTCAAGGCAAGGCTAGATGAACTATCAAGCAAGTATAATGTGCTACAAGCAAACTATGTTCATCTAAAATGCTCTCATGATGAAGTAGTAGAATTAAGCATCATGCTTGAGGTAGCGCATGAGGTTGTGATCACATCGGTAAAATTTTCTCAACCTCTCACACATTCACTCACTAGTACACCATCTCAATTAAATATTTCTTGTACTAATGAGTGTGCTCCTCAAGCAAGCCAATCTTCGATTGAGGTAAACCTCATAGAAAACATAGAGCTCAAAGAAGAGGTGGAAAGATTAAAGAAAGATGTGATTCAGTTGAAGGGTAAGGAGAAAGCACAACCTTCTCAAGATAACCGTGATAACATGGTGAAGAAGCTTGAGAAGGGTTCAAACCTTGCTTCCTCCAAAGCCCAACAAAAGAATCACATTTCAAGTAAGGCCAACACAACCAAGAGCAAGAAACATGGAAAAAGGTTATGCTATGGTTGTGGATTATATGGACATGAGTGGGCTATGTGTCCACATAAGAGTTGGGACGACAAGGTTGAAGCCGCCAATCAAAAGGCTTCTACCAAGGAGGCCAAGCAAATGAAGAGTGATGGACAAAGCGCTTGTCTTATGAGCAAGAAATTGGGGCATCCTACCAAGAAATGCCCAATGTACAAAGAGGCAAGAAAGGAAGCCCAAGTTGCAACAAGAAGATGCTATGGATGCAATGAGATGGGGCACATGGTTGATAGATGCCCATACAAGCAAAACAAGCATAGAGCAAATAAAGGCCGCATATGCTATGCTTGTAGAAGAAAGGGGCATCTAAGCTATGAATGCCCAAATGGTAACGCTCCTAAGCTGAACACATTTGTTTATAATGATATGCTTAGGAAGACCACAAATGGAGTTGGCACTAGTAAGGTGATGTGTTCACCACAAACTAGTACTAAAGCTATTTGAGTGCCTAAGCACTTATTGACTAATCCAAAAGGACCCAACAAGAGTTAGGTACCAAAGTTTGCTTAGGTTAATGATGTAGGTACTTGGTGATGAGATGAAGGCTTCGGGGTGGTTGAGCAAGCTAATTGAAAATATTCACTCAATCTATCAACCAATTCTTATCATAATCTCCTATATGGTTGACCTGAAGATAAGTTAATGAATATATCATCTACTTCATCCTCACCATTGACAACAAGTACCTAAACCCTATAGGATAGCCACTTTGTTTATTTTGTGCTCAATGACTCACAAATAGGCATATTTGTGAAAAATTGAAAGTGGCTAATTAGTTTTACTTGATAATTATCATGTTTGCCATATGATGCTTTTAATAGCTCTCTAGTAGAGCAATTTATTTGTTGAGATGCAGGGCATAGAATAAATACTATAGCTAAAACGAAGAATCACAAGCAGCGGGTTATTTGTTTCTATCCTGCATATATCGGACGTGTCTGGTATTACTATCGGACGTGTCCGATATGGCAAGGGACAAAAAGAAAGTGTTTCTGTTCTGCGTATTTCGGACGTGTTCGGTATTGCAGGAACCAAAACACTAATTGGATTGCAACTGAGTCTTTAATCCATATATTTTAATATATCATTAAGTTACTCAGAAGCTTGTGGTTTACCAAATCTATGTGAATTGTGAGCATCTCTTGAACTCAAATTTAAATATGGCAAATTATTTGGTTGCGGTTCAAAATAGAAAATTGACCCCCAAATTATTAATAGAATAAAGTGCTAATTGAAAGTCAATTAAATTACTTAAAGCACTTATTTAGGGGGAGCTTAGTTTCTATTTTGTACCTTGTGGACTAACAAATTTATCTAGCATTCATTGTAGTCCTTTGGATGAAAAATTGATTTCGTATCTAGCATGATTATATGGCAATCAAGGCCAACATAAAGATTATCATGCTATGTATCTTCTTAGTGGTATTCTTGTGGGCTCAAGGCAAAGGTATGTTTTTACATACATGCATTGTAAGTGCATCTAAGGCCCTTTATATGTTAGAATGTGCATTTGTGTGACATAGGAGAGATGTTTTCAAAACTCATTACTAGCATGTGTAGGTGGTGTGAATTTAAAAACTATTTGAATCTTGGTCTTTGTGACCTAGCCTTGTCATGTGATAATTATAGCTCTTCTTGATTGTTTGATTGGCTAATTACACATGACATGGCTTTCTTAAGTCCACAATCTACTATGTCTCACAAATCTCTCTCTCAAGTAATCAAAATCTATATATGCCAAATATTTAGAAAAGAGAAGTGATACTCATGGCATTTGGATAAGAAAAGTATTTACACCTTGTTTGGATCAAGGACATACATGTTTTTTATCAAGAAATGATAGAGAAGGGGATTGGAATTAAGTGAATGAAATTTGAAAAAAGAACAGCCAGCCTGCAAATACCGGGCGTCTCTGGTATGCGGTATGAGCAGGATTATAAAAATGGCTGGTACCCCTTCGGCCAAGTTAGGTTTTTCTTCTTCCTGCCAACCCAGCTGCCTCTCCTCGACCTTCATTGGCGATTTCAAGTTTTCCACCATGAAAAGGAAGAGAGGGAGATTGGATTGGAGGAGATTTGCATCAAGATCAAAGGCTCCGGGACTTGGATTTCCAATCATATCTTCATTCACTCTCTCAAGGTACCCTAATCCTAGACCTCATCCGATCTAAGCGGTTAGGGCATGGTTTTGAAATCCCTTCGGTAGAGATGCTACATTATCTGTCTAGAAGCAATGCCTAGAGTTTGGATTGGATTAGTTGAAGATTGAGCGAAGGACCCTGGTTAGGGTTGCTGTCCACTCATTCTAGACGTGTCTGGTATGGACAGCAGAGTAGGTTTTGCTCCCTCATTTCAATCTTCTCAGTGGTTGATTCATAGGACTAAGTTTGATTGTCTATTGTGTTTTGCGAACCTTGTGACCTAGTTTGGTTAAGGTGATTGCAAAGCATAGGATAATTATTCTTATTTCTATATTTCAACTAAAATAAGCTATCGTTTGGGCATTTATCTAAAATTCCTTGCATATCTTTGGATACAGGACAGCAGTCATGAGCGAAAGACAGGAGCCTAGGTCCAAGCATAGGCATGATCCAGCTTTGGAGAAACACAAGAAGGCAAGATAGGACATGCATCCTAGATTCAGTCAGCAGGAGCAGGGCAGTAGCAGGAGACCCTCTAGAGCCACTAGGGGCACTCCATAGTACAAAGAGGGTGGTGATGGTGATAACAGCCCCTCTTCTGGTGATGAAACTGAGGATTACAGACTTGAGCATAGGAAAAGGAAAAGCACTGACAGAGACTTAGACAGAGAGTCAGATGATGGTGACAGCTCTGAGGAGATAGAGGAGGAGCAGCCAGCACCTCCAGTGCACCACCCAGGTCAGGGCATGGACTATAGCCTTCTTGAGGTACATGCTCCTGTTTTACCCAACTATGTTGTCAGAGTCAACTACAAAGGAAAGGGTATGACTATGAGAGCAAGAGATCAGAGGAGGATTGATCCTAGAGGTTTGCCTAGGATTCAGTATGATCATCACTTTCACACTATGTTCCATCTGGATTATTATACTAGTGTGATACTTGCTAGGAATCCTATGGTAGCCAAGTCTCAATGGATAGATTGGAAACATGTTAGAAAGCTATAGAAGTCCTCCATTGACTATGCTATTGCCACTTGTCAGCGCACATGTGTATACACGCTCATGGAGTTTATGCATGATTGGAACTCTGAAGTCATTGCACAGTTTTATGCCACTCTATTTATGGAAGAGGAGCCGAGGCGTATGCATTGGATGCTTGAAGGTTAGTGGTACAGTGTTGACTACCACACCTTTGTAGCTTTTCTTGGCTTCTCAGAGGAGGACCTTCAGAGAGACAAGATCCACACAGAGCAGGTGTTACCTCCTGAGCAGCTCGCCTACATGTACCCACTAGGAGGTGAGAGAGGAGTAGTGGGGAAGGTTCTAGGTCTTCACCCTACCTATAGATACCTGGATAGGATGTTTAGGAAGACCATTGACTGCAAGGGAGGAGACAAGGGCAACATTGTAGATTATTCCAGGAACCTGCTCCATAGGATGGCACCTAATGCACAGTCATTTAGTGTGTTTGACTTTATTTGGTCAGAGATCAGGAGTGTGGGAGAGAGGCCCCTCAAGGGCTATGGATTTGCACCTTACATCATGTTTATGATTGAGAAGGTCGTAGGACACACATTTGAGTACGAAAAGATGCATAAAGTTCTGAAGATTGTAGATGACTTGACAGAGATTGGGGTACCTCTAGAAGGACTAGGAGGAGGAGGAGGAGCAGCACTAGAGGTAGATTCACCTACAGGTGGTGCAGCAGCTGGACGAGCTTCTCCTCTACCACATGCTCCTTCACATTCTTCTACACATCACCGCAGTCCTCCTTCTCCTATTTGGAAGATGTTCAGTGCTATCTTTGGGATGTGCAAGGACATACAGACCTGTCAGTAGAAGGAGAGGGAGGCTAGGAGGAAGGACAATTGGACTCTGAAGCAGATTGCTTCTAGACTTGAGCTTGATCCTCCTAGGTCTCCACTATCAGATAAGGCATCTAGTGAGCCTGAGACTGGGGAGCAGCAGTAGGGCAGGTACGACATGGAGTTTGCTGAGTTCCTTCAGCGATAGCAGCAGCAGCAGGCTCTAGAGCACCCTAACACTTTACCACTATAGGCTCAGGTGCCTACTCACTCTCAGCCACGTCCTAGTGCTGCAGACGAGTATGCTTCAGACTAGTGGAGTGACCTTATGGGTAGTTTCTATGACCCATCTGGTGCAGGTGGTTCTCGTCTAGCTGGTGCTACACTCTCAGATGATGAGAATACTGGTAGAGATGAAGATGATGATGAGTGATGACAGCTTTCTGAGACAGCTTGCAACCCCTTTGTCCTTAGTATGTCATTACTGGACCTTTGTGGTGATAGATGACAAAGGGGGAGAGAGACTGATTAAAGCTTCAGGATAGTTTCATTTTCTTATCTTTATACCTGAAGATATGTATTATAGGCTGTAGTTTCTTGAGCTTCATTAATGTAATCTTTTGAGCTAGATTGTATCTTGTGAGAGATGAGACTCACTTATACTTTATCTATGTATCTCTTGAGACATGATCTTTATTTATATTATATTAGTGGCTTGTGGACTTGAGAAAATGTGTAATGAGTGTTATGTGTGACATACATGTGTTGTATTTATTTTCATAAGGACTATGCATGCTAGAATGAAAATATTTGATGTGATGTCTTTATATTTGTTCTTGTGTGATATATCTTGACATATACATCACGGTTTTACTTTGTCACACACACATGCACCCCACGGATGCAATGATTTAGGGGGAGTCTCCTATATGTTTTAGTATGTGCAATTGACATTTGGGGTCATTTTGTAAATACTAATCATAAGCACATATTAAGGGGGAGCCTCTCATAAATCATTGAACCCAAAAGCTTAAATGTTTATATTCTTTTGTAAGCTTTAATCAAGTTGTCATCAATCACCAAAAGGGGGAGATTGAAAGTGCATCTAGCCCTTTAGTGGTTTTGGATGATTGAATGACAACATGATTAAAGGTCTAACCCATTTGCTAAGTGTAGACAGGTAATAGGTTATCTCATAGGTACTTAATGAAAGCCAAAATGATGTATTGTTGTATAAACAATCTAGTTCAAGCACAAGACAACAATGCAAATGGAATTCATACAAAGGCTTATTTATTGTGGGATTTCCATGTACTGTGTGAAAGCAAGCTTGTAAGAATTAATTAATGAGATATGAGGGATTGCATATGAAATGGTCTCATATTTGAATCTTGCTAAATTGAAATGAAAAAGATAACAATACAAATGAATGGATGATTCAACACAAGATGTGACTTGATGGCTTGAGATGGTGAAGATAGCAAGGAAAGGCTTCAAGGTACTAAGCAAGGGTGAAGGGCAAGCGACAGCTTGGCGGTCGAAGAACCTAGCTAGGGTGAAGAAGGAATTACTTGCATTTAGTTGAGGTAGTAATCAAGCTATGATGGCCATGTTTATGTGGAGGATCAAATCACTATTGGAGTATTTGATGGAAGTGACTTGATACATTTAGGATCATTCAAAATTGATGAATGGAATCAAGTCACGTGCTCAAGATGGCTATGCTCAAGTGAAAAGATAAATATCAACATGTTGGCACCCTTACTTGATGAAGATTGAAAGAGACGACATTAATTCAAAAGAGGTCAAGTCAAGCGGTATAAATTCGTTTTTCCATTAATCTTGAGTTTAATACGTATGTCATACTATTAAGAGAGGTGCATCATGTTGATAGATAATGTTTCATAAGTGTTCAAGCCAACCCATATGAGTTTTGAGTGTTTGAGAGACAAAAGAGCTAATCTGTTTTTTTGGTTGGTCTGGCAAGATACCGGACGTGTCTGGTATTTGCCCAGCAATGATAAAATTGTTTTTCTTGGGTTAGTTCATTGGGATTTCCAATGTGAGTTGAAAGTTTCGACGGTCGGGAGTTCCGGCAATGGTCGGGAGTTTCGACGTCTCGCGCTTAAAACTGACTTGGAGGTTCATTGTCCTGGTTATACCGGACATGTCCGGTATGGACAACCAGAGGCCAACGGCTAGTTTTCAAATGCCTTAAGGGTTAGGAGTTCTGATGGTTAGAAGTTCCGGCATGCGTCAGGAGTTTTGACACCTCACAAACTTCAACTCTGTTACTTAGTTTTCAAATATGCTAAGGGTTGGGAGTTCTAGCATTCATCGAGAGTTCCAACACCTCACATTAACACTGTAACTTAGTTACCGTTGGGGCAGTATAAGTCATACTGCATACCGGACGTGTCCGGTATGGCAGCGGCTATAAAACGGCTTGTTTTTCCAAGGGGTCTATAAATACCCCCAAGCCTCCACCTTTGGAGGCTGTTGATTCTGCTGGTTGCTGTATACGTTTTGAGCCTTGCCAACTCTCTCAACCCTCTCTTAGTGAGTGATTGATCAAATTTGCCAAATCAAATTGTGGGTTGAGTGAAATTCAAAAAGAAAGCAATCCAACCACTTGAGCACTTGTACATATTGTCAATCTCATGATTCGCATTTGTTACTCTTGGACTCTTCGGTCCTAGATGGTTAGGCGTCGCCGGAGAGCACCCGAGAGATTATGGTGTGCCTTGTAAAGTTTGTAACGGTCGATCCCGCCACCTCGAAATCAACTAGTGGAAGGAGGAAAAGGAGTTGGAAAAGACTCCAGCTAGAGTGACCTTTGTGGTACCCTCTAGGGCTGACCTTCGTTGGGTCACCCATAGGCCCCTCAATGGAGAGTAGGACTCAAACGAGTCTGAACTTTGGTAAAACAAATATCATGTCTCAATTCACATTTCATTTGATATTTATGTTGCTCCAGCTCTTGTGTAGGTTCTCTGTGTATATTGTCATCTCTAGTAAGTGCCTGTAGTTTGGTTTGAAGATATAAATCGAAAGGAGCAAGTTCGGGGCTGATCTGTAGAAATCGTGTATACCGGACACATCCGGTATTAGAGCTCAGGGCTGAATATTATTTGATTTATGTTCTAACTTTGTGTTGCAGGGTTGTAGCTTCTAGATATATTCTTTATACCTTATTTACTCTGTGGCTAACTTGTGAGGGGTGGTATTACTCTTAATTTGGAGTTTCCATTTTGGAAACTCCATTTTCTAATTGTTTTCGCATTTAAAGGTGTTAATTTTCAGAAACGCCTATTCACCCCCCCCTCTAGGCGGCATCCTAGGTCCTTTCAGTGGGGGATTGCAAGGGATGGACAGGGTTGTCACCACCTACCGCCTACCCCTCAACCATAGAGTACGAGTCAAACAAAGGTATCCTCTAGCCTAGACACCTCATCTATGCTATCGACTACTACTCTAACATCGATCAGGGTTATTCGTCTTTATCAGGGCCTTTTACTAGAGTATTCGTCACAAGGACGAACGACAAACCCGCAAGTAAATAATGAACAAGGCTAACTTAAAGTAGAACCCACCACCAAAGATAAACACAAACCTTATACTCCAAGTAGTATTCGGATCGTAGAGGTGTGAAAATGAGTTGATGATTCTCGGCATTCCTTCTACTAAGTGTACAAGGGGCCTCGAGTATAGAAGAGGAGGTAGCTGACAACTCTAGTACTTCTCCACTCTTACTCACTCCCTATGCTAAACTTATCTAAAACTAAAAATATGAGTGAGGCTCTTCTCTTCTTGTCACATTGTGCTCTTTTGTGTATGATGTTATGAAGAGGAGGGCTCTCCCTCTATTTATAGCTACATGTTGGTCAGTTTGGAGGAATATTCCATAGGATCCCGCATGCAACCGCCTTGGGAGAGCCACCAGGAGACACCACGTGGAAGGGGGAGGCGGTGCCTGCATGCAGGGGTGCGGGGGTGTGGCAGAACCGCCTAATCTAATGCCTCCTAGGAGTACTTATCTTCCATTAGACACTAAGTACCCAATGGAGGACACTAAATCACGCAGTTTCGTCGAGCACACCCCAAGGGAGAACCCAAAAATCCACATTTTTCCATCAGGATCACAAATGAGAGAATAAAGCTTACATCATTATTAACCATTTTTTACATCACTTTCCATACAACATCAGAGTATAATATTTATTGTTTATGATATCAGAATATGATCACGTTATCAGAGTTATGAACAATTTAATTTAACAGCGGAATATAAACATGTGATCAGAGTTATAGCGGAAATAAATATCTATTCATGACATGATGAAGCATTGATATATAAACTACGATAACAGATTACAAAACTTCTATTTACAAAAACAGTTAGTGAGAGTTATAAATAAAAACTATGATCACAGCGTAAAGGAATCCTCTCTGAGCCCACCAGGAGGAATCCACACCCAAGAGTCAGCTCTAGCATCCACCTGTCACCTGCAATAGGGGGAAATAAAAGCCTGAGTACTCAATTGTACTCAGCAAGACTTATCCGATAGGAGAAAAGAAAGACTCCAAGGATATGCAAGGCTATATGGCTTGTGGGTTTATTACATCTGCAGGAAGCATTACTAAGTGTACATCCTTATATTCAATTTTATTAGAAGTTAGCATTAGCTCATTAACTAACTATTCTATGTAAGCACATGTGCTACTTTCAAGCAGGTGGTAAGCAATCAGAATCATTTTACCATCTTTCATTTTCTAGTTCTTACTACGGTGCTAGATTGTAGATAAGCCATACCGGATCACTGATGATTCATGAATCAATGTGCCCAGCTAGGTACCTTGAAACACACGCCCCACTTATACCCCAAGCACAAGCAGGACCAACCCATCACTCTCCTATCACGAGGTCTAGGTCCTCATCCAAACTTGGACTCCAAGCCCCCACTCCTAAATCCCAGACTCAGTGCGGTGCTTAGACCTCCACCATCTCCGCCTCTAATTAGTCAGTCCGAAAAGAGTCAAAACCCACGATAGGAGAGCAACAAGCCTTTTCTGCGCCCATACACAAGTATGTGCTTAGGATAATAAGTCTGTGACTTGCCTAGAACCCAATGCAACGGCCGGTCCTTAACCGACACAGGCGGAACAAATGCAATCCGGGCCTCGCTCGAATGCCAAACCAAGTCCAATTCCAAAGTACCATTCCGTCCGGTCTCCAATTATCATTCATATATATATTCTAGGTGATAATAATATAATAGCAACAATAATATCTTTCGTATCTCTCATGAGTGATAGACAATCACTCAACTTCTACCGGAGTCCTCTAGCATAGCAATCTACAATATCCTGTCATACTAGTAGGACTCATAGGATATATATATATATATATATATATATATATATATGCAAGTGGGTTACATTCAACTCCTTAAACTTAATGCACAAGCATAAATTAAAGTGCAGAATAATAGGGGTTATGCACCGGGGCTTGCCTGGGTAACATGTAACCAAAAGTTAGTATTCCATCTTAGTGACACGATCTCCAAAAGTACCATCTCACCAGCAACTCCCGATGACTCCGTGATCCATCGTCGTCCCTATTATGGTATGCAATGCGATGCAGAGATGATGCAACAGTTAATTCATAAGACAACAACAATTCTTAAAACAGAGTACATACTACAAACTAACAAGCTAGCTCTAATGACTAACGTACTAATCTACGTATCAATATCATCAAGAAAGGTGTTATTTCCCAACAAGTGTTTTAGTTATACAATTCTAAGGTGTTTCTTTATTTTATTTATTTGATTTACTATATATTCAAACTAGGGCTCATTAACTACTCTAGTAAACTAATTATTATTGGGCTACAAAAATTATAGAGAACACCTGATAACACTTCTAACCTGCTGCAAAATTTTTAGATTTAATACTATCACCGATTCATCACGGAAATTTCTACAAGTTTTTGTCTTAACAATATTAAGTATGTTAAAATAATTAGGGCAAACCCTAAAAATATACAGCACCTATGCGAACGAAATACCCTATCAGATAGATCATGATTTTAGAAACTTGACAAAATTTGTTTGGCATTTTTGTGATTTTTTTACACTTTATTTTCAATTTTTGGAGAGCACTAAATTAACAAAACCAAAACAACACAAAAAGAAAAGGCCTAAGTGGCCAGGCTCGGCCCATAGGCGCGCGCGTCCTGCTGGCCAAGCATGGCCCAGCAGCGGCGGTAATAGGTGCGGACGGCATAGGCAGGCAGGTGGTGGCCCAGCAACCGGAAGCGGCCGGCCCACGCACGGCCCAACCCGAGAGGTGTCGACACATTTGCGAAGAGACCCCTAAGCTTTTACTAAATCAACCCACAGGACATTACACACTATGCAACACTATTTACATGAGTCACAGTTTTCACACCTAGCCCCCTAGAAAAGCTTCTATTTACGCTTTCTCACCTTCTCTCCCTCCTCACAAGCAGAGCTTGAGCAGGGGGCGGCTGGCGGTCTAAAACTGGTTGTGAGGTCACCGACGGTGGTGGGGAGGCAGCATCATGGCTTGCCCGTTGCCAGGGGCACCCACTGGTGGACGCGACTCTGCCAGAGCTGGAGCGTGGAGCCCCAGCCACATGCGTCGGCGCTCGGGAGGGGTGGCTCTACAGTGAGGGCACACCGGTGGTGAGATGGTGGTGCGAGGGCGGGCTAGGGAGGCGCGTAGGCCATGATAGGACCCGGGCCTGGCCGTGGCGCGGACCGAGGCAGGGCACAACATGGCGGCCACGCGTGGCCACAATAGGGGCGCCCCAGCGTGGATGATGGTAGGGGTATTGTAGGGTGCGGCACGGAGGTGGAGCGGTGCAAGGCAACATGGCTCGGGCATGCTCACGTGCATGGTGGCTGGCGATGGGGCGGTTGCGGCACCAGCAAGCGCGGAAAACCGGCCGGCCAGGATGTGCGGCGCGCGACGGCAGCGGAGTCACTTGGGAGGGCAGCGCTATGGAGTCACAGGTCCAGCACAGGGCCATGGGGCTCGCGTGCTCTCGTGAGGTGGGGGAAAAGCTAGTGATGGGCAGGCGGGAGGCGTGGCATGGCGATGTCGGTGCGGTTGGCACGGCAGCGGCGCTACGGACTATGGCCTCTAGCGGTAGAAGCGTAGGTGAGCACATGCTAGGAGGAGAGGAAGATGAGGTGAGTCAAGGCGTACCAAGCAGTGAGGGAGGGAGAGCAAGCAGCTTGGTATCTTCCTTTAATGCATTCCCGAGCAAGGACACGAGGGAGCATGCGCACAAGGCGCCTACTACACTCATCCAGTGCACCAGTGGCACCAAGGAGAGCAGTCGAGGGAGAGCGCGAGCAGGACGAGGTAGTTGAGGTGAGCGACAGATATCGCTCGCTACAGGTGTACCTATTCATGAACAGAACGCCAATGACATGGCTCACAGCATGACCTAAGGAGGTTAGGGCAATTTTTGGAGCAACAACGCAATGTCAAACCACTCCACGAACTATACCATGCTATGGTATCCGCAAAGGTGCAATCAATAGTGCCAAAATATGATGCTAGTGTTTAAGAATTTTAATCAGAATTTAAATTCCAATTTAGCGTTGCCACACTATTTTCAAACTTGAAAATTGGCCTTGAGTTGAATTTGTTTGAATTTTTAAACGGTCAAAACTTTACCAAACTTTACCAACAACCATTTCATGACATAGCCCACATTTTATACCAAACAATAGAACCAAAACCTTAGGGCATTATTTAACTATTTTGCATTTTATAAATCGCCAAAAGTGTACTTTCAACACAACTTCAAATTTTTGCCGATTTAACGAAAAGGGCTAATTTTAATTTCCAATTTGATTCTTGAGCTATCAAAAATACCATGGAACAACATCTATTCACCAATTCAATAGTTGCATTTTCATCTACTAAACTTGCACTTCAAATTTTATTTAAGTACCAATTACAAATTATATTTTATTTTTGTTTATAAAAATTGTTTTTGTGCCAAACAAGTAAACTGCTTCTCTTATTTTCTTGTTAAGATTTCCTTAGCACATTTAAGTAACTAACTCACTATATTATTGGATCTATTTCTCCGACCGTAATCTCTGTGCTTAGCGAGCTCGTAACACCAGAGGTGTTACAACCAACCCCCCTAAAATGAATCTCGTCCCGAGATTTGGAGCAAGAATCAGAAGAGAGAAAACGCGATTACATTTCGTAGATCAGAAATTACACGAAAGATTACACAATTTCGAATACTAAACCACATAGGGATTTAGGGTTACATGGTTAAGAGCAACCTAATACAATCGAGGCTTAATCTAGAAGTCAAGATAGATGAGGGCAATGGAGAAACAACAAGATAATGATTATCCAAAACATGACGTATGACCAACAGATCTAGAAACAGGAGACTGAGACGTCAAACATCGGGAACTCTAAGACCAAACTAACCAAAGGTAGACTTGAACTTCTTTGAAAACTAGATCCTTTCTT